>NC_055969.1:4729063-4744063 GCF_018492685.1 Alosa sapidissima | reverse complement strand
CGAGGTAGTTCATGCGGCCACTTCACAGGGTCAAAGGTCGTGGGGGAAGGAAAAAGGGAGGAGGGCAGTGAGGGCAGGAGAAAAATGGCAAAACAAAAAAAGACCATGAGAAAAAGAAAAATCAAACAGCAGGCATTATTCTTTCTTTTTCTTCCAGGAATTGGTTATGGTGGGGGGCATTTCAAAGACATCCCCCTAACCATCCAATTCCCAAGACGAGGATGATGGCCAGAATCTGAAAGAAAGATTGGGAATGCCGGCGTCGAGGTTGAGGAGAGTTTGTGAGACACAAGGGGTTTACTGCCGGTCAATGGATGTGAGAGGGGACGGTGGGGAGGGTAGGTGGCTGTGACTGTGTCTCACTGTATGTCTCTTCCTGCATGCTAGAGGACATCAGCGGCTAACTCGCATGGAAACCAGGAAACACAAGCTCACAAGGCTGCCTTCGTTTCAGTGAATTCTATGCCTCTGATGCTCTGCAACACTAGGCTTTAAGCATTCATGAGTAAAACCAATCATATTTCCCCAGGCATGGGTCTGCCAGGATTCAATTTGGGGAGGATAACAGATGGAGAAAAAAACAAAAACAAATATCAAATCTCACAAAAATCTCCAGAGCTAATTGGTTTTGAATTTCTGAAGATTGCTGTGTTTTGTTGTGACTGTTCCACTATTGTGTAGTGAGTATTGCGGTGTGTGGATTAAGCTGTGCGTGTCTCTTTGAAGGAGGCATTACTGGGGTGAAATGCACTGAGCTGCTGCGCATGTGTTTTGATATTGCCTCATGTATAGTAACCTGCACAACACCCCAATATGTTCTCTGACAGAATACAGCAGACCAGGCTTAGATGTGGCTTTTGTTTCCAGCTGTTACCATGGTTACTCGTGATCCAATTAGTAGGGGGAGGGGTAGCAGGCTAGTTGGGCATCCGCCTCTCGGCTCCCTCTAGTGGAGGAGAGGAGATGGGCGTTTTTCTGCAAACCTTGTAGGCCACTCTGTTGGGGCAGTTCTTCCCCAGGCCGAGGGGAGGAGAGATTGCACGCAACAGATTGTACATATCCTTATAGACTATCCGCCCGCTGCAAAGAATACATGACAGTTTAGGGCACAGATACAAAAGAGTGGAGCAGGACATTTCAACCAATCCACAGAACATCATCATTTATGCAGGTAACATTCCCAACAGTGATAATAAACACAGTAAACAGAGTTACAGAGCATTAGAAAACAGTGCTGAAACAAAAACAGAATCATCACTTTTTCATTTTCATTAACATCATGGAGGGAGAATCATCGGCTGCCCTCTTCCCTCTCTGGATGAACAGCACCGTTCCCACTGCCTCAAAAAGGCCAATTCCATCCTGAAAGACTCATCACACCCCGGTCACAAACTGTTTGAACTACTGCCATCAGGCAGGAGATACAGATCCATAAAAACCAGGACAGTTTCTACCCAACAGCCATAATCTCACTGAACGGTGCTACCATAGCATAGCTTTATGTTTTACATTTTACGAATGTGGATGTGTATGGGTGGGATATGTGTGGGGTGTAAAGTTTGTATGCACGTTTTTACATCCTTTTATGTCCATAGTGACTTTTTTACTTATTTATAGCTACTTTTGCACTGAACAAGGAATGCACTTAATTTCGTTGTACCTGTGACAATGACAAATAAAGATATTCTATTTCCACATAAGAACTGTGGTACAGCTGATACAAGATGGTTCTGGCATAGTGTGAATACTTTTGAGTCACATGAGGAGGATAATTGTTAGTCTGATCAGTGGACACCTGCTTACAACTACGAGACCACAAACTAAAAAGGTAGAGATTGAATAACAGGTAGGAGGTGACCTTTTCTAAAGGTGACATTTTATAGTTTCTAAAATGGGAATTAGCTGTTTTTACAGAAGTGAAGTCTAATTCATGCTTCCATCTGAAAATATCAGGCTATTAAATGCAGTCTCCTGAGAGTCTGCAAACAATTTAACGAGGGGGCCCAAAATGATTCAGAAACACATTTACTGGAAAGGTTGTTTACGGAACAGTTGTGAAAGTTAAACAGAGCTCCTCTAAGCCATTTCTGTCAGTCAATTTCACCCTGATTTGCCCTAAAAGGGAACCACCCAGGGATGGCGAATCCTCTGAGCTTGCAGCCCTCACAACATACCACTCAATTATAAAAAGCTGCATGTCTGTCAGCGGGTGAGACTCATATGAGTTAACATACCCATGCTTTCAACACCCCCAGCATTTCACATTTGCCCTATATGCCCTTCACATATAGGGACTCTGGTGACCTCCAAAGCATGAATATTTCAATGGGCCACTCACTCCCACATGGCGAGAGCTACATAAGAGACTTTAAAAGTCTTCTCATGCTCGCTTCTCATGCTTCTGCAAGTGTTTCTTGAAAATAAAATAAAAGGAGGGAAGAAAGTGGTAGTGAGACGGAAAAAAGAGATCTCCATGCGGCGCCGTGACGACAGCTCCCTAGGAGCTAGGTGCAGTGTTTTGGCTTTGCTTAACCGACGGACGCTTGTCACCAGTGTCACATCGCCTGCGCTCTGTTTCTAACACTCATGCTCAAGCGCCTCACAGGCCGATTCACAAGGGCCTTCTGTTTACCCCACGCTGCGGAGGCGGGAGCTTTGTGGACGTACCAGGCTGCCGGGTCGTACTCGGCCCAGACGCGGATGAACTCGTCCAGGTGGTGAGGGCCCAAGATGGAGGCGTCTCGCGTCAGATACTCAAAGTTATCCATGATGACGGCCACAAACAGATTGAGCATCTGCAGGCAGGCAACAATTAAAAGGCATCAATGTGTGTGTGTGTGTGTGTGTGTGTGTGTGAAAGTGTGTGTGTGAAAGTGTGTGTATGCTTCTCTAAATAAACAACAAAAACAGAGACAACATCAGCTTATAAATATACATGAATACACAATTCATCAGTTCAAATGACACATTCCTTTAACATTTAACAAAAGTAATCACTCAATAGTTTTTTTCTCTGGAGTGTGCTTTGTGAATTGCTGAGGGGGTTTACAGGTAGATGGACTGAGGACAAAGGGAAGTGATCGGGAGACTCACCAGAAAGGAGCAGAGGAAGATGAAGGAGACGAAGTAGAAGTAGGCGAAGTCGCTGCCGCACTCCTTCCCCGTGTGGCCACTGTTGGGTTCACACTCGCGCTCACTCAGGCAGTGCTGCATGATCTCGTGCCATGCTTCTCCCGTGGCACTCCTAACCACACAAACACATTCACGTTACATGTAGTCATTTAGCAGACGCTTTTAACCAGAGCGACTTACAGCAAGAGAATAACATTCAAACACACACCAGTCCAGACACCAGTGCAATGTGCAAAGGCACATACAGTAAGTATGACTCATATACTGATACAACATGAGGGGGGACCGAATTAGACCTGTAAAAAGTTTTGTTCTGAAATAGTATGGAACATGGCATGCTTTTTTTTCCTTCTTACTCACATACAGTGAACATTGAGCTCAGGGAGTCTGTCTTAATAATGCATCAAGCGGCTAACTTCAAAATAATGCTGGCCAAAGGTGCTCGCTGGCCAAAGGTGCTCTACCTGAACAGAAGTATTAAGGCCTGGAAGAAGGTCTGGAAGTTGTTGTGACGGTTGATAGCTGTGTCATCATTTAGCAGGATGTTTCCGAACACCTGTGAGAAGAAAGGAGAAGAGAGGAGAAGAGAAGAAAGGAGAGGAGAGGAAAGAAGAGAGGAGAAGAGAATAAAATAAAATAAAATAATCGAGGATACCATTACACTTTCAATCCTACCATTCTGTGTATGATAATGTCTTCCAGACCAGCTTTCCAAAGTAATGAAAAGTTCAGATGTCTCCACTCTTTGAATAAACAAACAACTTGCACAGATGACATACTGTAGATGCTTTGCTTTTTTATTGTTGCTTGCCTGCAAGAAAGCAAACAAATACAGAACGATGAAGTAGGTTCACAGGGTTATCGAGTGGAGAGAGAGAGAGAGAGGAGGAGGAGAGTACAGGAACACCCTGAGGGTGAACCACTCAATAATTAAGTTGGGCCTCAGGCCGGGTCACAAACCATGTCTGGAGAACACACTGACCTCTTTTAGAGGACACAAAACAGGACTGTCCACACACTGCACAATCATGTGTTAGACCAACTCTCTTTCTCTCTGTCAAAACACAGACACACACACACACACACACACACACACACACACACACACACACACACACACACACACACACACACAGGGCTAAAGTTGCTTTACTTCCTCAAGTGCTTGCCATCTTAATGATTTTAACAGTAGGTTACTACCATAGCACACATGGAGTGATACAACCAACTCTGATGGTAGAACACTTCTGTCTTGTAGGCTATTGAAGTACAAAATTACTTTAATATTGCTTCATTTTTCAACAAACACCAAGAGCTCCAAAATGTCTATGCGTGGATGAGCTCCAGAGTCTGTCAAACAAACAATAAACATGTTGTGAAGTACAATAAATGAAAATGCTTCTTCAGATGTGCATCAAATATTTATAATGGGTTGACATATCATTTCTCTAAAGCACTATCGCATTATTACTGCAAAGTTGAGAAACAATTTGTATCTCCACAATAGTGAAAAAAAACATTTAACTAGTTTGAGAGAGCGTGTGTGTGCGTGTGTGTGTGTGTGTGTGTGTGTGTGTGTGTGTGTAAGGAGAAGGGTTGAGTCCCCCATTAATCTCCCGAGGGGTCCATGGTGATTATACTACTCACTGATTGAAATGCTGGTCTTCAATGGCGAGACACAATTAGCATTGATTTATAATGGCACGCTAATCTACAGGACGGCACGCAATATTCACTCAGTACACAATTTAGAAGATTGCCTGCAATACTTTAAAATGAGCTATCAAATGAAAGGTTGAGCCTATCAGGTCACTGAGAGGAGTGTCAGACATATAGCTTTTCCTAGAGTGAACTTAGACAAAGGAGTGGAAAGAGGAAGAAAATAGTCCTCTACGTTGTCCACCATATAGGTACGTTTAGTATTCTAATAACATTCTAGTATTCTAGTGAGTGTGCTGTCCACTATCACTCACAGCCTCAGTCTGTGGTCTTGAAGGTGCTATCCCCATTGAAAAAATGTGCAATTGCTGTTCCCATTGACAGAGTGTGTCCTCACAAGAATGATGTGTGGTCCATCCTCGGTGTGGCCTTGCTAATGTACTCTGCCGTGGTACACTACACAGGACACACCTTCATCTACTAGCATTAGCATATTTATGACTCTACTGGGGTAGCATAGATTATATGACCCTGAGTCAAAACTATGCAAAGATCAATCAGTCATCCAGTGTCTTTCACTGTACAGGAACTGTAACAAGTTCACCACTATGGCCTGGAAGAGGTGAGGGGAGTGAGGGGAGTGGCAGAAATGCCAACAAAGTGTGGTAGATTCTAGTAACCAGCGTACAGAACTTTGATTTAGTAAAGAATTACCCTTGTAATGTGTATCTAATCTACAAAAAAGAAAAAGCATAGTTACTGTTAGAGACTGATCGCACTGGTTTGTCATATGATGGTTAAGTCAGATCAAATTAATATCTTCTCATTTGGAGAACTGCACATCATTCCATTAAATGAACGTGAAAACATGTGCTGACACAAATTTGATTAGAAAACAATTCCCCATGGAGAGACCAAGTCCCAACTCCAGCTGGGCTGATTAATCAACTGTGCCCTATTGCCTTTGAGCTGACTGGGAAAGGTGCAAACAGACCTAGTATGCATGAGGCACAAAACACAAAGGTAGCTAGGGTGACCCTTAGACCTGTGGCCGATACGTACCTGCATCCCGATGATGGCATAGATGAAGAACAGCATGGCGATGAGGAGGCAGACATACGGCAGTGCCTAGGGAACAGGAGAGAGATGGTTACTATGGAGATCCATCACCAAAATCATGAGCGGCAGTCGGCAGATGTTCCACAGGACAGACAGACTCGGCAGACACAGACTCCAAGTGTGTTACAGGGGTTACTCTGAGAGAAGCATTTTCATTCATATGGCAGAGACCAATAATACCTCTCAATATGTGCAACTTGAGTATCACTGAAACTCACAATCGTTTAGAACACAATAGGCCTTCAGTATTGCAAAAGTTGTACGTGTCCACCCATAGGGGGGGTCGACGTGCACGTATGATTCCAAAAAGCGTGGACTAGGGTGCTGACTGAGTGACCACGGTAGTTGGGTGGAGGCTGGATGTTTATGGTCTCTTCTATACACAGGTCAAAGGTTCCGTGACCTCTCGACTCCACTTAGCTACACTGTTGGCTTTAGCATTGATCACATCGTACATCTTGTAGTTGTCATGAGAAAAACTTCCCATTAATTACAATTAAGGCAAAGCCTTCCACACATTGGAGAGTTGTTCATCAATTACTGGGAGATTAAAAGCCCCTCGCCATCTGGTCCTTAACCCCAATGATCCAGCGACTTTCTCTGGACAATCAATCAACTCTAGTCAATCTTCATCATTTATGAGAAAATAGTAAACAACTTTTTAATAACATCCCAGAAATGTAGAAATACAATTAACTATGTTAGGGCATGTATGGATGTATGCACGTTTTCTCAT
Source organism: Alosa sapidissima (assembly GCF_018492685.1). Classification (NCBI taxonomy): domain Eukaryota; kingdom Metazoa; phylum Chordata; class Actinopteri; order Clupeiformes; family Clupeidae; genus Alosa; species Alosa sapidissima. The sequence goes on along the minus strand of NC_055969.1, from coordinate 4,737,417 downwards.
TAGGATGACTGACAGTAGCCTTGCACACAGGCTAAGCATATGTATACAATTAATTTCCAAAAACCATGTCAAACATATAGAGTTGCTGTCTTATCCATGGTGGAGAAATTCAAGTAAAAGTGCAGTCAAGTGCAGACACCTCCCAGGTAGTCTCAAAAGTTCTATCCGGCATACCAATCAACCTCTGATGGATGATGCAAATGTGGGTAATGAGTTTTATTTCGCCTGTGATGATCCTTCACTTGTCCACTCCACTTGGAAATCTGACCACACTCACTAAGAGGCTCCGTTGGAGAGCCTGCTTTGGCATGGGGCCTACTGTACCTTGAAGGACTGCACAAAGGTCCAGAGCAGGATGCGGATGGTGTAGCCCTGCCTCAGCAGCTTGATGAGGCGCGCCGCCCTGAAGAGCCGCAGGAAACTCAGATTGATCAGCTTGTTCTGGGACGAGAGGACGAGAGGACGAGAGGACGAGAGAGGAGAGAGGAGAGAGGAGAGACTTCAACAGAGGGGCCTTGGAGGAGTATGTCTAATGGGTGAGACCGATGCCATTTGAATACCTTCCCAGTGATGTGCTGAGAGAAGTTATTAAAGAGATGTATACCAGGCATCATGCTTTCCCATTACATCTGTACCATGTAATCACTGATTCATGCAATCAGTCGGTTTCCTTTAACATACCGCTCATGTTTCTGAGTAGTTACTGTAAGCATTACCAACCCTGAAACATGCTTGGGTTAGCAACCGAACATAAAAAAATCTATTTTATGATGTACTAGAGGGGATGTGGAGGGGACAACACTTTGGAAAAAGCCATTACACAGGCCATTAACAATTAAGATGCTAATTAAATGCTTTCAATTCATTATTAAGGACAGACAAATAAGTATCTAGAAGGTGAAAGAAAAAAAAACCCCACCTAATTTATGTAAAAATGTAATAATATTTTTCTAGGTTGATTAATAACACTATCCAAAGTGTTGCCTTAGTCTCAGTCTTAATGAATATGTTTAAAGAGAAAGCCTCTGCTTCCCTTATAGTGGAATTTAAGTCAATGTAAATACCTGAAGATGTGCCCACTAGTTTTTATTGTCAAATTACAGGCACATATTCCAGTTGGGCTGCATGGATCATCAAAGCTAAGATGTTATATGTTAGAATGGGGTGGTCTGACATGCAATTCAAATCATGCTAAAATGAGGGATTTGAAAGTAGGGTGACCATTCTTCCAGATTTCATCTGGACAGTCTGTCTCTCAAGTACTCTGTCTGGACGGTTGCGGGCGTCCTCCTTTTTCACATGTGATGTTACACGCAACAGTGAACAATGTCTTAGCACCAATTATAAATTCACTGCGTTCTTGGGTTTTGGATGTTACATGTCTGTGTGTATGGCCCAGTCAAATGTCAGCAGGTTAAGACGACTGTGCCTCTGATATATGTAGAGTCAAGGCAACATTGTTGTTGGTTAAACCCCATAGAAGATACAACTGTATAAGCAATTCCTAAGCATTATGAACAGGTTCCATGCAATGACATGCCAAGACATGTTAATTATTTATGGGTGAGTGAGTAAACATACTGTATCTCCATTATAGCCTATACATCTTTAACGAGAAAGGTCAATTGTTGTTACTGAAATATATTTGTCAAATGTCAAATGATCTATTATTGTTTAACAGCTAGACAGAGTGTGTTAAACAAGACAAAGGGAAAGATATGAAACATAGGAATGGTTCAAGAGTTATATTGATGATGTACATTATATTGAAACATTCATTAGGCAATCGCAAGGTCAAATGTGCTTAACATTGTAGAATGAGTGCAACATCTCTCTCACTGTTCTAGAACAGCTGCATGCCCCGTATGTGTAGAATACTGTGCATGTTCCACACATACCCTCTTTTTCACAAAAAGAGTTCAGAAAACAAAACAGAGGGAGATGTGTTCCATGCCACCCTGTGTATTCCTATGGTGAATAATGGGTTACTGGTGGCTATCAGGGAACAGGTTGAGGTCAAGAGGTTGAGGTCAGGAAGTCTCGCTAAAGAACACAGAGGAAGGAAAGCAGGCAGGCAGCAGCGCCGGACACGGAAAAGCAACTCACCGTCTACAGCGTCCGTCGAGCAGAAGTAAGAGAGGACAGGAGCCAAAAGAGAGACCAAGTCACAAAAGTCATTAGATGAGCGCAAAAGCCTCACTGACAAACTCCATCTCAGCCCATTCATTTTCAGTCTGAACCACTCAGTCTGATTACAGACACTCTATGAGAATGTGTGATTATCACATTTCTCGTCAAATGATCACACTGCTGTTTGCATCTGAAAACGCTATGACAATAAAGCTATCTGATGCTATGATATTAATTCAGTTTATGAAGAGGATGGTGGCTCACTGATAAGAGGTCAGAGAGATGCTCTCTGCACAATTATCTATGCTTGACTGGAGTCTTACAAAGAGTGGGGAATTTTTCAAAACATTTTGTTTCAATTAGACATAACACCATGACCTTACATTCAAAAGGATCTTCCAAAATTAGCCACGGCCAATCAAGTAATGACAACATTCTGTAGCTAGTGCATTTTAATTACTATGGGACCGCTTGGCTACAATACAGAGCCACATCAATGAAGATTGTCAGGAGGACTCTTTCAGACAAAACATAAACACAATCAAGGCAAACCAGCTCAATTACTGAGAGAGACAAAAAGAAAAAAGCAGCAACATAAATATCGACAGACAACACCAAAACAACAGACGGCCCCTGCAAAGACAATGGCTGTATCTGCACCACCTCAGGGCATTAAATCCGAAGGAGCTTTAATGTACCGATCGACTCCGACAGACTGCTACTGTCTTCCCACATCTCCAGTTATTTTAATGACTGTCTTCCCACTACTGTCACTAAAGTGGGACTGTATTTTATGCACTCTAATGTGGCTAGCTCCCCTGAGAGAACTTTCTAGACTACAGGCCGGCGCTGAGGAGAGAAGACTCACCAGCTGGCCTGGCAGAAGGAAAAGGTGCTATGCTAAGTAATCAAACATTGATTACAGCCACTGTAACTCTTAAATGAGACTGCCTTTAAGGCTGGGATCTCTTTGTTTTCATAGGCCAAGAGTCTACTGTCAGTGGATCAATATGCTATCAATCCTTGAAAACGGGAGAAATTTAGCGGGCTGATAAAAAACATGACATAGGGTGTGTAATGTGCCACTCTTCTTCTAGCAATGGAGTAGTGTGTTGAAGGATTCTACGATTCAGGTTTTTGTGGGTCGCTCAGCTTACCTTGATCTCAGTCACCAGTATGTCTGTGATGCTGCCCAGCACTGTGATCAAGTCAAACACATTCCAGGCCTCCTTCAGGTAATTCTATAAAAGGAATTGAATGAAGCGCCAAAGAAAGAAAGGATGAAAGAAAGTGAAGAGAGGAGAAAAAAGGATAAGACAAAGAGACAGAAATAGGACATCTAGCATTCTCACTCACAGACATGATAGATGTGTGCATCCACACCCACTACCAACAAACACCCAGGCAGGGTTTATGATTCCCCTCGGCAGGCCAATCTCTCAGTCTCCTCGCCCACTCCTGGTCCCCACGCTGCACCCCTGCCCATGACACCACTGCCATTTGCAGCGAGGCAGTGTCTGACAGCTTAAAACAACACACAAACAGAGAGAGTTGTGCAAGTGGATGTAAGCAGTATGTGTGTGTTTGTGTGTGCGTGTAAGAGCATTGCCATTTAATAAATGAGCCTCATGAATGGAAATGGTGCCTGAGATGAGATGCTCTGCCGCGGGCCAGACAAACTGGCGCTGAGGAGAGATTTATTCCACCCCTTTCCAATCCATCGCTCTCCCTCTCTCTCTCTCTCTCCACTCTTCTCTCTCCATCACTGGCACACACTGACTACTCCTGCAGATGTTCTGCCAGCATCCGGCCCCTAAGGACATTCATCAACTCTGAGCTCACACTCTTTCTCAAACACACCTTTCCATCTCATTCTTATCATCTCTTATTGTCCTCTCCTCTCTCCCTCAGATTTAAATTCAAACTCAAATTAAGCTTGTCAAACTTGTGCAGCATTACCAAAGCATTTGGATGGGGTTAGGTACTTCAAATGAAATGTGGAAGCAAACGATGTAATGATAATAATAGCAGCAATCATCAACAATAACAGCAAAGAATGTGACACTCTGAAATAAAAAGGAAAAAGAAAGAAAGCGAACGAGAACTCTGTCTATTGTGCACAAGTGAAAGAAAGATAACTCTCTCTCTCTCTCTCTCTCTCTCTCTCTCTCTCTCTCTCGTTGAATCCTTGATCTGGCTCAATCTCCCACTGAGCCTCTCTGTACTAAAGCGTACACTTTACACTAGCCATGGTCACGATTAATTGAAGCTCAAGAGTATTTGAGTGTGTGTGTGTGTGTGTGTGTATGCACTGTCTGAAAGGGACCCAGAGGCAAAGGGAAGATGAGAGCTGTGTGTGGACCAACAGCCTCTTAGTCCACAAAGGACATGTAGAGGAGAGTATCATGAAAAGATTACCTGTTGTCAGGTCATACATTTTACGGGTTGTTGCAACATAGAATTTAAAGGAATTATCCGGAGTAAAATGCACTTCAGATCAATTTACGGATGATTGGGAGTACATACGTTGAGTTGACATCAAAATCATGTCATTCGGATGTGTTTTGAGAAAGTTCGATTTTATACCGTTTTTAATCAAAACTCGTTAGCCTGGAAGTGACCGGGGCATGTCATTTCGCCGCTACAAAACGCTATTTTTATACCTCTTCTACAGTTCCAACCAACATTACACTTACGTGGTAGTGAGTAGAGGGTCCCTAAAGCCAAACCGAAGTATCGCGAGGTCTTTATGCGGTCGGATAGAGAGTCCAGAATGAATTTCATCAAGCCAGTACCTTTCCGGAAATGTTGCTGCTGCAGCTGGCATCTTTAGGGGAAAGTCCGTAGGAGTCGATTGCATCACGTCGTTGCACGACATCACGTCACGTGACATTTCAAAATTCCAACCTGTTAGTAAGCTAGGGTTTGCTGATGCATACAACTTCATTTCAATTTCGAAAGAAATACTGGACTATGTTTTAAAAAAAAAAAAAAAAAAAACGGCGACGAAATTGTGAGTTTCCAGAGGGTGTTACTCCACACTCAGCAATCGACTCCTACGGACTTTCCCCTAAAGATGCCAATGTAATTTTTGGTACATAGCTAATTTAGATACACTTGTATAGATACACAGTAATGCATACACATAAGAGGGATGGTTGGTAAAAGGTGACGTTCCTATAGCTGTTTGAATTACCCATCTTCAGAATCTGTGGGAAATGCGTAATGTAATACAGGTTTAAAGGCGTAATAATGCGGATCAAGCTTCACATTCTCCAATATCACTGGAAAATATTGTCTTCAGTTTTCATACAGTGCAATCCTGTTGTATGGTGAGGTTGCTGCATGTCACACTCACCAGTGGCCCAAAGGCGATCATCTTGATGATGCACTCCAGGGTGAAAAGTGCGGTGAAGATGATGTTCAAGTACCGCAGCATGTCCTCGTAAGGCTTCGGGGCATCGTGGAACTGCAAGACAAAGCATCAAACAGCACTCTCACTTTTCCACCGGCCATAAAATATATGAGAAAAGTGAGTTTAGAAAGTGAAATTGCTAAGTCTAGCTTTCAGCTTCCACTCACAACAGGCAGCACAAAACTGCAGCACACAACCGACAACTGAAAATTGTAATAAAAAGACGAAAACACACATTCTAAACAAGGAGATCTAAGGATGATACTGAAGCAGAAGAGACTGGATGCTTTTGATCACAGGACTGTCTAAATGCTTTGGATATATCTAATCTAGAGTTTGACAGAGAGATGAAGAAAACAAAAACACCACCGCACATCTGTACAGCCGATGTCCCCAAATGGACCATGAATAATGTTGTACATTTACTTCTCTTGTACATTAGCCATGCTAATAATTCAAACTCACAGTATAAAAAGGAAAGCAATTTGTCAGAACAAACGGCATTTCAAAAACCCTCACTTTATGCTGCCACTGACTTATTAAGCTGAAAGGGGTGTCTGACCCCCAGAAGCATGGTCTGAATAATCAGCACAAGTAAGACTGCTCCTCCTATCATGCTTCCAAGACACTAGATGCACGATTGTGGTTTTATGTAAACACATATCATAAACATAATATAAACATATGCATGCATTAAATATTTATAAATGTTCAACCTTGTTATCAATGTCATTAAACGGACAGTAAAATTAATAGGTCTAAAGCTGACAAAGAGCATTCGGTACCATGAGGCGCCTTTGTTTTGGAGAGGGATTATTGAGGGAGTATTGAAATGGAGAGAAGCTTTGAGAGACTCATTATGATATTATACAACCCTGCTTCCAAAAAGTTGAGACTGTGAATGTGCAAACTCATATTTAGTTGCAAAAGGAACAAAGACAACATATAAAATATTGAAACAGAATTTTTTTTACGAAAAATGTACACTCATGAATTTTAATGCCGGCAACACATCTAAAAAAATTTTGGATAGAGACAACAAAAGACTGCAAACGTTGATTAGAATTAGATTAGCTGAAACCATGACTGGGTATACAACAAGCATCCCAGAGTCTCTCAGATACACAAATGTGGAGAATGAAATCCTACATTAGGCAAGAATAGGAACATTCTCAAAACTCTAAACATTTGGGAACTGGGGAAACAGTTGTTAGAGACTGTTGTTAAAAAAGAGGTGATGAAACACAGTAGTAAACATGTCCCTGTCGCAACTTTTTTGAGTCTTGTAAAATGTCTCTGTTTCAACAATTGATATGTTATCTTAATCAAATATATGGTTATTTACATTTTATGCAGTGTCCCAACTGTTTGAGAAACAGGGCTGGACAGCAGTCCATTGGTTCTGTACAATGCATTGCTGTGAGCATCAGCTGTTTGGTGGGCAGTTAATCAGTGAGGCTGTCCAGTCCATATTTACCTTCATCATCAGCACAATAGTGTTTAAGGCGATCAAGGTCATGATGGAGTACTCGAAGGGCGAGGACACCACAAACTTCCACAGCTTGTACTGGTATGACTGCTTGTCCTGGGGCATGTAGCGTGTTAGCGGCTTAGCGTTGATGGCAAAGTCTATACATGCCCTCTGCAGAGAGGGAAAGCATGAAATGAATTAAGAAACACATACAAACAGAAACAGAGAAAGTTAGAAGGAGTGAGGGATAAAAACATTTATAGGACGACTTTATTCTTTTCAAAATATTGTGAACAGTGGTCATGAGGCCATTCATGCTGTTCCTTCTGGGCAGATTAATCATATCGAATGAGCACTATACACTGCAAAATGTACTAAAAACCCAGACAATCTGAGGATCAGAGATTACACACATACAGACACACACACACGCTCACACACACACATACACATGCACACACACACAAAACAAACAAACAAATAAACCATTTCTCATCATGGTCCCTCGGAGAACTCTCACAGCAGGCTGAGAAGTAGAGTCCTACTAGAGCTATTTGAATGGAGTGAGTGTGAGGTCGGGGAACAGTAAGACGGACAACATGCAGCACATATGGTTGACTGGGTTCATTCTTCCTCTAGAGGTGTGGTGTAGTGGGGTGTGGAGTTTGTGAGTGACTCAGGTTGAATGTGTGTGTGTGTGTGTGTGTGTGTGTGTGTTGTGTGTGTGTGTGTGTGTTTGTGTGTGTGTGCAAAGATCAGCAAAAATCGGTGTAGACAGGTGCACTAGCCGGACTCTGACAGGTGAGGGGAACCCCCAGAGGAGATCACTGTCTACCATATCCCAAAATGCAAGTGCACACATGCTCCCTCTCACACACGCGCACACACACACACCCTGTGTTAGATACAGTCCTTAAACACACCTAGACTCCACTCAACTAAACTTTCAGAGAAATAAAAGCACCACTACTGCTGACCTGCATCTTACTGACATAAACGTTCTGGCTTTTCATTATTCTTGGCATCGTGGTCATGTCATATCCTCTTGAGATAAAGCACAGTTAACGGGCTGCTGTCCGTGAAAACAAAACCACGTGCTTGTATATTTTTATTAAAAATGCATAGACCTATTCTGATGAGCTAGATGGAACGACAAAAGCATTACAGTCTGAATTTGATTACCAGTTGGCTCATAAAAAAACGAGTAGACTAAATGGCCGAATATCTAGTGTCATTTTATAATTCACTTCAGTTGTCATGGAAGGATGGATGTGTTCATTTCCACCGAATTGTCCCAAACCAGAAGTGGCTGTGATGTCGAGACTAGTTCAAATGAAA
>NC_055969.1:4704063-4724063 GCF_018492685.1 Alosa sapidissima | reverse complement strand
AGTGTGTGAGAGAGAGAGAGAGAGAGAGAGAGAGAGAGAGCGAGGGAGAGGGATAGAGAGAGAGTGTGTGTGTGATTGACAGAAGATAAAGACTAAAGTGGACAGCCGCCGGGGTGTATGACAGAGTGGACATTTCTCATATCTGCTCCTGTCCTCCCACTACTGTACATCTCTCCACCCACCCAGAGAGGCATTTGTGTGTGCACTGTACATGTGCAATATTTTGTTCATATGCATGTCTGGGTGTGTGTGTGTGTGTGTTAGTGTGACACTCTGTTCATATGTTTACCTATGTGTGTTTGTGTACTGTACATGTGAGGGAAAAAAGAGACCAGATGCCTCACACCCCCCCCCCCCCCCCCCCCCCCCCCCCCCCCCCCCTTATCATTTCTGTTGAACTGTTATCTTCTCTGGCGTTACACAAACACACCGCCTCATCTGCACACGGATCAGAGTGCGTCCTGCGGGCCCAGCGGTGATCACGCCTGCACTAGCACTTTTCCTTTCGCTTGCTTTCCCTCACCGCAGTGGAGGGAGGTCTTTGCGCAGACACACTGGCATGCACACACACCCATGCTCCACCCTGCTGACGGAGCCATGCTGATGGAGCGCCTGCCATGCTCCTCCAGACCTGGGGAGGATATGCGGCTCCACGACTGGGTCAGATGACGGGGAGGCAGGGAGGGAGACGGGCTCCCCGCCACCTTTGGTATGATTTCTTCAATAGCTTTCAGAAGCACCACTGCACTGGCTCCAAGGGTCAAAGGTTAGCTTTGATGCTAAAGGACCAGATCATGGTTACTACGGAAAATGTAACCATATTACTAGAGAACGCTACTTTTTAAAGGATCTTGGATATAAACATAATCTTTTCCTTAAAATATTTTAAAAAGGTAAAAAATCTGAAGTAGTGAAAGATGGTTAACATGTAGGCTAATCTGGAATCTCCACTTCCATGGTAAAAGGAAATGGATGTTTACACATAAAGGGGCAAGATGTTGCCCTGAACACTCCGTCAGTCTGTAGGTTGTGAGCTGGGCAGAGGTCACCTACGGTCACACAGTGATTATCACAACCCCCCCCCCCCCCACCCCCCCACAAAAAAAAACAAACAAACACTTCCTGTTTACAGCGGGAGGTTCCATCTCCTCCTCATCTGCTCCCCGGAGGGGCTCAATGCGAGCAGCCTCCGCCGTCTGTCACCATCACCCACGGCAACACGAGAACTCAAAGAAACTCAGCACAGTGCTTCTTGCAAAAACTTCCTATTCTGGCCTTCCAAATATGTCATGAGCTAAACATATATATGTTGTGTGCATAATTGGTGTCTGCATAGGCATATACCAATTATAATTTGACGGATGACAAAAATGTCCATGTTTCTTTCTGTTTATATATAGAGCACTGGTCCTTTTTCTCTGAATGATGAAACTGGGAAAAAAAGAATCTCATGAGTTTTCACTTGCTGCTTAAGGATTGTGAATAAGGTCCCCTAAACAAAGACCTGTGCTTCCCTTTTGCCCTTTACACTGTATCGTGATTTTCCTCTGATGAAGATCGGACAGAAGTCCAACATGATGCTGTTGGGAGATCTCAAACCTTTGAGCATCAAGGCTCCTGAGTAGGGTTTTTTTTTTTAAGCGTTTCCTTCGTAAGACAGGCGTGAGCCTCTGAAAGCTATCAGGACGGAACAGCACAGGGCGTCTGTCCACCTCTGAAAGGGGCAGAGGCCAGGGCACTGGAAAGGGGGGAGGGGGTCACAGGGTTTTTTTGTGAGATGGTAGAGGGGGATAAGAAAGGGCAGGGGCGGAAAAGGGGAAGAGAGGAGGAGAGGGGGTAATGTCAGAGATAAAGGCAGTCCCCACCTGGTCACGCTTTGCTGCGATCTGATGAAGACAAGTGTCGATGCATGCATGCATGTACAAGTACACACACAGAAACACACACACACACACACACACACACACACACACACACACACACACACACACACACACACACACACACACACACAGACACAGACAGAGACAGAGACAGAGACAGAGACAGAGACAGACAGACACACACAAACAACACACACGTATGGCACACACACATACAGAGATAAGCACAGGAAAACATTATGGCTGTTGGACAGACAGAAAAGAGCAGAGAACAGAGGCAATGCAAAGAGCTACAGAGAAACTTGAAGCAGAGGCAGAAAATGATAAGAGGTTAAAATCACATAGGCTTACACACAGAGAGCAGCAGGAGAAGCACAGAGAACTACTTTAAACTAACAGAACAACATCAACACAAAAAAAGTGAAGCATAACGCAACATAGAAATGATACGTCCTGCAAATGAGAGTTATTTTTCCCCTATCAATAAATAAAGAAGACAAACTTAAACAGAATCAGTTAGCACAATACAAACTGGGAAGTGGAGATTTTCACATGCATGGAGGTTGCATAGAAGCATATAAACACACACACGCACACACAGAGACACCCACCCACACACACACACACCCACCCACAAACAAACACACCCACCCACAAACAAACACACACAGACACACACAGAAGGGAATATAATACAAAGTGCAAATGATGTCCGACCCTCAGTTTGGATAACAGAGCTGAACCATGTTACATGTTACCATTCATCCATAAGATCAAAGTGTGCATGCTTTATGTTTGAGCTTGCTGACATCCAGAGACACTTCAGGCATGCGAGACACCAATGAACCCTTCAGGCTTTAAGCTGAACAGTAACTGTACCAGTGACTAAGAGAAAGAGTTCCATCTTCTTGAGAAACTGTTCCCTGGTACACTCTGGTGACCTTTTAGTTCTTTTTTATTTCATTTTTGTAGATTCTCCTCTTTTTTCCACTCGGTTTTATTCTGTGCTGGTTGCTCCGGCGTCTGAGTCAGAGCTAGCTGACACTGTTTTGAAATGCTAATGAGCATCACGGCACATCGGCACGGCAACAATCGCAGCTTCTGTCATTTATCATAGCCCGCCCCCCCAACACACACATACACACCCAATCCACCCCACCAGACACACACACACACACACACACACACACACACACGCAACCTCACCCCCCTTTAATAAAACGTCAATCAAGCAGTCCCCTGGAAGTCTCAAGCAGCCCTCATCATGCTGACAGTGACTTCACAGTGGGGGCAGAGTGGAGGGAGTGAGAAAGAGAGAGAGAGAGAGAGAGAGAGAGAGAGAGAGAGAGAGAGAGAGAGAGAGAGAGAGAGAGAGACAGAGAGAAAAAAAATAGGAGGAGAAGGGAGAAGAAGGAGAGACGAGTGCGCAAAGAACGCAGACAGCAAGCAGGTGAAGCAACTGGACGGCTGCGTCACTCAACAGTTTTGGGAGGACATTGCTGATGTGTTTACCAGACTCCAGGAAATCAGATGGAGAGAAAGAGAGAGGAGGAGAGAGAGGATGATAGAGAGAAACAGAGAGAGAGAGAGAGAGAGCGCAAGGCAGAGAGCACACCAGAAACAGAGGCAAAAAGGAGGGCAGGCAAATGACAAAGGCATTACCCCATCATGCTCCTGAAAGCATCCGAGCCACCAGAGAGAAGCGGAAGAAAGAGGGACAGAAAGAGAAAGAAAGAAAGAAGAAAGACAGACCAACATACAGACAGGGAAGAAGAGAAAGCACACAGAGAACAAGTAAAATGCAGAGAAAACTACAAGCACATAAGCAAAGATAAAGACCATTTAAATACAAGGAAGAGATAAGAGATAAGAGATAAGAGATAAGAGATAAGAGGAAGGTGACATAGATGCACAACTACAGTATTTATACACTGGAGCACAAAGTACACAAACACACGGCTAGTTCATGTCTAACGTCAGCACTCAGCATGAATATTGATGAATGTTGATGAAGTTATGAAGTTATATTTTAATGTTCCGTACAAAATAAGGAAATGTGGAGGTTATGCAGAATGGGTAATGCTCTGTACCTATTCAAGATAAGATGACATAAACTGGTGGCATAGTTATATGTGTAGATATGAATTTGGTAGTGTCTGGATTTCCTTGAGCTATTATCCCATTGGTGGAGGCTGAGCCTGGGGGCACTCTCTACTGTAGCCTGACTTACCGCCATGAACAGGTGGAGGCAGACAGCTGCACACCACACATATGGCGTAATCACACTGAGAACATTAATGTGTTTCTCCCTGTTTTAAAGCAGTGTTGTGAGCTTAGAGAGTGCGTGTGTCTGTGTGTGCGTCAGTGTACGTGTGTGTGTGTGTGTGTGTGGTAAGGATTAGGTAAGAATTTGAATGTGAATGTCAGCTGGGGACCATCTATGAAACTTATTTAAATAAATTGCTCTGTTCCTTTTTTGGTGTGACAGTGGGATGAGAGTTAACCTGTGCGACCTAGACTAAAAGAGGAAGAGAGGGAGTCAGAGAAAGACATAGAAGAAAGAGAGAGAGAGAGAGAGAGAGAGAGAGAGAGAGAGAGAGAAGGTAAAACTAGAGGCATACCTAATGGTCTTAAGCCTCTCACAAAACTCTGGGAAAAATCTAAATAACATAAGTATGAACATATAAAAATACCAACAGCTGGAATGCAACGGAATGTTGCTTTTCCAGAGAATTTAGCTGCCAACAGACTGTGTCTGATCGCCACTCATGAATCATTTGCATCACCCTCGTCTCATCTAAAGCCTCCAGATGGATTTAATGTGACAGGTAGGGGATTTGTGGATGTCGGAGTGATCAGTCTGACGGAGGAGGTTTCAGGATCATTTCCATGAAGTGATGAGAAAGTGGTCAACTTACGTGCAGGCGAAGGCCACCAGAGCGCCGCTGACCACGATGAAGTCTAGAATGTTCCAGAGGTCACGGAAGTATGAGCCGGGATGAAGCAGGAGCCCGAGGTCGATCATCTGGACAGAGGAAAAAAAGTTTAGAGAGAGTTGACACAAAAAGTAAAATGTAGACAAAATAGAAAATAGAGTGAGATAAATAATAATAATAATACATTTTATTTGTTACATAGCGCCTTTCAAAGCACCTGACATGACATGACATGATATTAGTTTTTTGATTGTTAACACCAAGTAGTGTACATCTATTGTGCAATTCATGGTGAGCATTAGATAAATCTGGTGTTTTTTCCCCATAATATTTTTTTAAACATACATTTTTGCATGTATACGCTATAAGTGGTATGGTACATTAAGAGGTACATAAATGACACAAACCAGTGCATATGGAGCATGTGAACCATGCATACATCCTCATGTAGTAAACAACACAGGGCACTGACATCTAAATAGACTATGCTTGAACCTTTTTTAGGTGCACATGAATAAATGTAATCAACAGAACAGAGCAGAGATGTAGCCATTTTTAATGGGTTTTCCTTCTTTAAAGTCTGAGTCAGACTGATATTTTTCCCCTGGTATTTTTAACTCCCTTTTAGACCCAAGCCCAGAGCGAGGAAAATCAAACCGGCGAGAGCTAATTCCATCCAACGTGGCAGTCACCCAGGCAACAACTCCTCACCTTAATCACCATTTCAAAGGTGAAAACACCGGTGAAGACGTAATCTAAGTACTTCAGAACCTGAAAAAGACAGACAGTGAGACAGACAGAAAGAGTGTATTATTGACATTTGACAAATTATTTCTTGGTGTATGCAAAGCAATGCACTGTGCTGTTATTCGATGGCTTCTTCTTTTATCTTCCAGTATTTTTCCGGGTTTAATGGAGCTTGAATGACTTAATGTAGAAAGTTAAAACACTGGAGCTATGTGCTTTTCTCTTTTTTGTTATTTATACTTTTTGAACTCAGAAAAGTCTAAAAAAAAACTAGTTCATTTTATCATTTTATATTAGTTCACATTTTAATCTTAATAATTTATCTAGAAAGAGAAATCACATCAGAATTCAGAGTACCACCATTTTGTCAATATGCTATCCATGAGTGACAGCAGGAATTCAACCAATCCAACGAGCTAATAAGACATATACCCATTTAAATATAGGGCCATTGGCTCAGCGTTGGGGCCAGTCACCATGAGACATTAATGATCATCAGTGGTTATGCCTCCCTCCGCAAGATGCAAAAATAATCTCTCCATTCAAGGCAGACTTGATCACATGCCAGGGTTGGATACGATGTGGCGCTGGCTACCGCTGATCTCCAGACAAGCTAACAAACTAATCCCCGCCTAACCACATATCCACCACCCCCTCCCCCCTAACAAAAACGCCTCAACACATGTCTTTTTAGAAACCCTTCACCATCATAAGCCACATTTTTCACTCAAAGAGACGAGATAACTGTCAAGCAGCATTCGTCCAAATCACTCTGACAGACCAGTCAATCCTAATGAATGAGGCGGTGGGCCGGAATGAGGAAGAGAACATACTGGAGGATCCGGGGGCTGTGTGTGTGTGTGTGTGTGTGTGTGTGTGTGTGTGTGTGTGTGTGAGTGTGTGTGTGTGTGTGTGTGTGTGTGTGTGTGTGTGAGTGTGAGTGTGTGTGTGTGTGTGTGTGTGTGTGAGTGTGTGTGTGTGTGTGTGTGTGTGTGAGTGTGTGTGTGTGTGTGTGTGTGTGTGTGTGTGTGTGTGTGAGTGTGTGTGTGTGTGTGAGTGTGTGTGTGTGTGTGTGTGTGTGTGTGTGTGTGTCCATGGACTCAGGCTTGATTAAAGGTTCACTGCTTATAAGTGTGAGGAGAGGCTTCACACACTGAGCGAGGGCATCCAGGCCCACAGCCCACGCTGTTGATGAAATCAAATAAATGGCTCCAGCTGAGCGGGCGGAGGCGTGGAGCTCACACAAGGGCCTGCAGGGGCGTTAAGCCCAGGCTCGGGTGCTTCTGCCAGGGCCTCACTCGGCAGCCTCCACACCCCCATCACCATGCAGAGAGAGCTCACTAGCCAGAAGTGCCACTGCCCACTAATAGGGAGCTTAACCGGAGAGTGGAACAGCCACTGGACACGCTCACAAGCTAACACAGGCTAACACATACATACATACATACATACATACGTATTTACAAAGAGTCAGTCATATAGGATTGAGGACGGTGAAGCTAATATTTCTGAGCCTCTTTTTTGCAGACAGTATTAGAGGCACTATGAGTGTAATGCGTGTGCGCAGCATAGGTGTCTGTGTCTGTGCTTAAGTGTGTGTATGAACTATGTGTAAATGAGCATTGGTGCGTGTATGCTCATTTTATACAAATAATTTCCCTAATGGGACAACTAATAAACTAACTAACTAACTAACTAACATATGAGAGAGTGTGTGTGGATGTTCAGTTCAATATGCTCTGTTTTTTGAGAGAGGTGCATAGTGTATTTTCACTATGCTATGGTTGTGTGTATGTGTGTGTGTGTGTGTGTGTGTGTGTGTGTGTGTGTGTGTGTGTGTGTGTGTGTTTGAGTAGCTTGACTCACATTGTTCCGCGGTGCGTTGGCCATGACGGGATCTTCAGCAGCCAGCGCGATGCTGCTCATAGTGATGACCAGCAGGATGCACATCTCAAAGTAGCGCAGGTTCACCACGTAATGACACAGCCGCCTCACCCTGGATAAACACCAGAGTTACACAGCATCAGTCAACATCACGGCCATCCACAACAGTCTTAGGGTTCTGTATGTCCATAAATAATTATACAGGACATTTATGCCCACACATACCGACATAAATAACACAACACATTTATACAGAATGTCACACACTGGTCTAATTCACTTTCACAAATTCACGCCACTCAACTTAAGCAGTGTATTATGAGAAAAAAGTCATAAGTTACCACTGTAAGACCTTCACAGCATTATTCACCATCAGACATCAAGCTCTCAGTCTGTCAGTGTTTATCACAGTACAGTTCACACCTCCTACTGTACATGCTGTAGTGACAAAGAGGACAGGGGGATGGATGGATGGAAAGACAAACTGATACACAGGCCACATCCATCTACGCATCGGTTTAACCATTTATCCATCTGTCCACCCTTCCCCTCATTCAGGCAGCTATCTATCCTCAAACTCATCCGCCTATCCATCCATCCATCCCTCCCTCCCTCCCTCCCTCCCTCTCTCCCTCCCTCCCTCCCTCTCTCCCTCCCTCCCTCCATTCATCTTCCTTCCTCTCCCGGGCCAGTGAGACTCACGGGTTGGTCTGTCCGAACACAAACATGGAGCTGTAGGGGAGGATCTGTCTGGGGCCGTTCTGAGTCTCCTCCTCCTCTAGCTCCTTCTTCTCCTCGTTCAGAAGGAGGCTCTCCCCGTCCAGATTATTCACTGCACACACAACAAACACACGACGCATATAGGGAGATGAAAAATAGCCACTTGCAACATTCTAGTACACTAAACATATACATCTGATGGATTTTTTTTGATACATTTGATTACGTCATATGTTTCATTTTCATGCACTGGATAACTCTGCTGAAGGCAATCAATCATAAAGGAGAAATGACTTGGGTAGCTTCCAACTAGCTGGAAAATTCAACTGGCCAAAAGGCTACGGAAGCTAAAGAGTTTTCCATGCTGCTACGGACTGGGAATGATGGTGGTCTCGCCAGGTGGTGCTGTGATGGTCACGGGGATGTGGATGCTGGTTTGGCCGCTGCGGTTGTTGTTCTTCATGTTGTCTGCATCCTCAGGTTTCTCCGCAACGGGCAGAGGCTCCGAGGGAGACTGCAAGGGGCTGGTGGTCCAGCCGTCAGCCTCTGTGTCCGAGTGTCTGTCTCTGGAACAGGCATACCCATATTCATAAGCGTGCGCGCACACACACACACACACACACACACACACACACACACACACACACACACACACACACACACACACACACACACACACACACACACACACACACACACACACACACGTGATGAGAGGAGTGCCAACACTGAGCTCCCAGTATGCTAATGTTTTGAGCATGGGTTTCCTCAGCCTTTGACTCCAAATCTCACACAATCTCACTTATGTAACAAAATAAGAGTTAAATCGGTAACACTTTACTTGACGGTATCTACATAAGAGTGACGTGACACTGTCATAACTTGTCATGACAAAAACCGAATGACACTAACCCTAACCCTAAATTGTCATGACAAAAACCTAATGACACTTGACAGAAGCGAATGACGAAAGCATTGTGTCATAAATGTTTATGACTTGTTTATAATGTTTATGACATGTTCATGACAGTGTCACGTCACTCTTATGTAGATACCATCAAGTAAAGTGTAACATTAACCGTTAAATCTCACCCATGTGTCTTGGAGCGCTCTCGGTCTCCATTCTCCCTGGCCACGTCTCCGTCCAGTGTGGACTGGGCTCTCAGTAGCCTCTGCTGATGCCTCCTGCGCTCCCCGTTGGCCTCCCTCTCTCCGTCTCTGTGCGCCCTGCTGCGTCTCTCCCCCCGGCCTCCGTTGGAGAGCCCCCCGTTGCCCTCGCTCCTGGACTGCCGATGGGAGTGATGGTGCCTGTGCTCCCTCTCCCTCTCCCTATCGCCCCCTTCGTCCTCCGGGGATCCAGCCCCCTGGTGGTGGTGGTGGCGGTGCCCGCCGTGGGGCCCCCCGTCCTGGCTGTGGCTGTGCTCCAGCCTCCCCTCGCGCCGTTCCCGGCTGCGGCTGTGGTGGGTGTGGTGTCTGACGCTGACGCTGCCACCGCCAGGCCGGCCCTCCCCCTGGGCCTCGCCGTTCTCGTGGGCCGAGCGGTCCCGATGGCGGTGGTGCTTGTGCGGGTGCGATTGCTGCTGCTGAAGATCGCCCTGCACCTCTCCCTCCGTCGCTGGCCTCGGCGGTTTCTCCACCGCCCCGTTACCGTTACCGTTGCCGTCCCCGTTAGCCGCGTTGGCCGGCTCGACCAGCAGGGGGCGGTCGTGGTGCGTCTTCATGTCGGGCCGCAGGTGGAGTGCGGAGGAGAGGCGGCGGCGCTCCTCGGGCTCCAGCTCGTTGTAGAGCGCCTCGCTGCTCGCCCGCAGGTTGTGCCGCCGCAGTTGCGTGGTGCGCTGCTCCCACACCGACAACTTCAGCGAACGCTGCTCCCTGCTGCGCACAGCACAGGGTCAAAGGTCAGAAGTCACAGGTGAGAAGTCAGGGCCCATAAACACTCACCGTGGTTTGGTAGGACCTCCTTTGAAAGGTCATATTTAAGAACTACACAACACTTTCATAAGCCTTACATTTGTAAAATGGTTAGGCGAAAAGAAACCTCTTCCCTATTCATAAATTATTGTTTTAATAACCAAGTAAAATACCGTATGCAGTATCTATATTTAACTATGACTTGTTTTTCTTGGTCTTAGTCATCACTATGATTTCTAATACTATTCATATCTATGCTATGCTGAGTGTTAACATGAGGTATAGGCTGGGACTGGTATAAATATACATTTAAATGTAAGGCTCATAAAAATGACAGTGCTTATGCAGAATCACATGATAAGAAAAAGGAAGGAACATGATCATATCAGAGGGGATAGCTCAGATAAAACCTTACATGTTTTATCTCTCTTTTTGACCATTTGTCATATGTGGGCCATATAACAGTCTCAAGACGCCTGTTTTAACGTCTTTAGACACTCTAAAACTGTTCACAATTTTTCAGTTTTAGGTGTTTATAATCCATAAAGAGACCATCATTTATGGCACTATATGATGGAGTTCTGCTTCACCTTAAAGCTATGTAAAAAAAAATGAAGATGTAAGTCTACATAATGCATCTAATGGTAGCTTATATGTTCCATGAAATGACTCCTAAAGTTATTTCACAAACATGCTCGTTCAGAAACGAAATACTGTATGTTCAGCTTCCTAGGGGTCATATGAAAAAGCTTACTATTCAAATATGTCCTGTGGCATCGATCAGAGTGCATATTTCCAAACAGGCATTAGAACAATGGTGTAATTTCAGAGGAAAACATTGTGTAATTTTAGAAGAAAAACAACAACATAAATAATAAAGATGGTCTTTTATGGATGTTTTCGGAAGTCGGCTGACCAATGGGAATATTCTTTTAGCATGACCCATGGCCTCCTGTGGCTGGACTACTGGCAAACAGGGGACTGAGACCAGTCAAGAGTCGTGGGACTGCTGGAGAGTAATAATGGGGAACACAATAGGATGCATGGGATCTTTGTTCCAACTCGAGCTCAACATGAATGCATACCTGCTCCCTCTAAGAAATAAGGAAGTAATGGAATAAGGTGATGGTATAACTACTTCAGAATTCAGCCAATTGTGACTTATAAAGCCTTATGAAGATATGGAATTGTCCATCCAAAGTATGGATATAAATTGACTATGGATTTGACATAGCTAGGAAATGTGCAAAAAGGCCTGTTTAGAGGCAGTCACGTGTGCAGGTCCTCCTCCAGTCGCACACTTTACCCTGGCCTCACAGCCCCTCTGGCCACTCATTTGGCATTCCACCACCACCACCCACTTCTTCTCCTCACTATACACTTCAACTGTATCCTCTCTATACTATATCATAGTACATCTTTTTAAAGATACTCTGAGTATGTTCTCCTTTGATCACCAGCAACATTCACACTTTATATAGTACACTGTGACACAGTTTGTCACTTACTCTCCATAATATTCCTTTGCCAACATAAATAGGCTTAATGTCCTTTGACTCGTATCAATACTGCCTTGTGATTATATGAGTACTCTAAACTTCTAAAGCAAGCCTCTGTGTACTGCCTGCTCTGTGAGCCAACACATTGCAGCCACTAAAAACTTGTGTCAAGTGTTTTAACTTACTCAAGTAAGAGATCAAACATGTCGCCAGGCCAAATTGATCAAATGAGAGCTATTGTAAAACCGTATTAAGGGCAACTGACTTCTGAGCTCTGTGTTCCCTTTCTATTAGCCGGCCTCCACTGAAGGGGACGAAAACTCATTAAAAAGCTAATTGACCTGAATAAATAAGCAGCCAATATCTCCACAGGTCAGCACATTCATTTACTTGGTCGCCCCTGATCTCCACTTCACTGGTAAAAAAAAAAAAAAGTAGCAGAGGTGACATTTTCTCCCTCATTTCTTCACAGTGTAGCCAGTCATGCAAATACAGAACAGCCTTGTGAGGTTTATTTTGTTGTTGGTTGACAAGCTGCCAATAACAGATATTTTTGAATATTTCCATGTCATTTCAGCACAACTGTTTTGAAAACAAGGACCATTTATCCGAGCGATAAGATGGTACTAATCCAGACTGTGCAGGCTGCAGCGGGGAAGCAGTCAAGCGAAGAAAAGGTCACCGCGTTCCGTTGTTACTATTTTAACCAAAAAATGAAAAGAAAAAAAAACAGACAAAAAAAAAAGAAAACGTGTGCGAGGAGATGGCTGACGAGGGAGAAACATCCATTAGGCAGTGAGTCATCGTCTGCTCGCAGTCACGAGAGACGAGGCATCGTCATGGCAGCAGTCGCCTAGATGCAGATGTAGAGGCTAGACTGGCATCTCACTGTGTGTCTGGGACACTGTGCTACTTTCTACTGGATGACAATTAGCATGTATGATGTTGACTTCAGTATATCACTATGGGAGAACTGTACCTCATGAAGGAGCGTGTAGGGGTGTATAAATAAGTCCTAACGGCAATGGAAAGGGGGGTGAGACAGCGCAGCAGGATGGAAGACAGGTTAGGGACAGACAGGTTTAAAGCACAGACAGCAGCAGCAGCGGGGAGAGACAGAAGACAACAGTTAATGCACACAAGAGACAGGGGACTCACACAGAACATTCAGAACAGCCGATAGAGCACAGACAGGAGTCAGATCAGAAGCTTGTAAACCCAGAGTGCTGGCAATGGCTAGTCAGACTCAAGTACATATACAAACACACACATACACACACACACACACACACACACACACACACACGTTCACAGCCGCACGCACGCACGCACACACACACACACACACACACACACACACACACACACACACAAGCTCACATGAAAACACACGCACGTACGCACACATGCACGCGCGCACACACACATGCACGCGCGCACACACACAGACACACACACACACAAAAACATACATGTTCAAGACACTGCAAGATGCTGCATTAAATCAAGAGACTAATAAGAATGGGAGCAGACACACAGAAACCTGATACAGACCTGATATAAGCTGACTCTGGATCAGATATGTCCCTGGTCTCTGATCTGAGACACACATGTAGGGACACATTCAACAGTCAGGCCCTTTCTATGATAGGAAGACTATGGGCCTGAACATCATTTCAGTAACTTCCTAATCAGATTCACTTAAATTCTCTGGCGCCAGTGTCTGTGTGCTTCTCTTTATACACAGAGGTTTAGTACAGTTTAGTAACTCATCCCAATGGATTACCTTGTGAGACTTTAAAAATAGATTTGTATAGAGCAAAAGTGACACACAATAGCTGTCAGACATCCACGCAATGCCCAGCTGCAGTAGGTCTTGCAAATGTTCTACATGGCCCTGAGGCTGTCATGCAGTAGATCACCGAGACTGGACATCCAGTGAATGAGGAGAAACACACATAGGCCCAGTTAGGAAGCTAAAGCAGTGTATCATCATCATCATCATCATTATCATCATCATCATCTTAGTTCTACCTGAAAACCACAAGTCTATTCCAATGACGGACAGCACATAGATAAGACTAACAGGCTACTAACAGGGTCCTTCATGTCAGGAGCAGCACAGTGGGAAAAGCGGGAGGGAGGTTGATAGACGAGGTGAGGTAAAGGATAAGGACAAAGATTAAGAGAAAGTGAGAGAGAGAGAGAGAGAGAGAACTAGGGAGAGGAAAAGACAGGCACACAAGAGGGTGATATGGGAGGAGGAGAAAAAAGGGGAGTAGGCTGGATGGGATGGGAGGAGAAGAGGAGAAGCAGGGGTGACGATATCTCAACGGAGAGCAAAAAACTCACGGTGAATGAGCGCTGCAGATGGAGGAGCTGCGAGAGATCGCCCCCCGATTTTGCTTTACAAAACTGCACATGCAAAACAAAAGAAAGAAACAACAACAAGTGATGAGACACAAACAGAACCGAACAGAACCGAACAGAACCGAACAGAACCGAAGGGTGCGTTTTAGGGTGTGCCACAGAGACAGGCGACGGCAGGGGTTCAGACGGTGACATCCTGTCCCAGTCCACCTGCTTCCTGTTTATCTTGAATGGACAGAGAAACACAAACATTGGTAACACCTACATACAGTACATACTGTAACAAATGACACAGCAATGGCCATTCAGCTGAAAAAAGGTCTACAAATAGAAATACAATCTTTTTTTTAGACCAATTCCTATTTGGAAATCAAAGAAGCGGTCACAGCAAGTCAATTTTATCCTTAATTATGTATGTATGGACCTGTATGTCAGTGTTACCAAAACATTGAATGGTTAAAATGGTAAAAAGGAAAATATTAATAGTCATAACACAACCCCCCCCCCAAAAAAAAAGTATGTAAAGATGAGACAAACAAACTGACACAAATATCAAAAGCACACTATATGTGTTCCACTGATGTAGACCAAGTGGTGTTTACAAAGACGGTGACTCAATTTGCCTTATTTGAGCAAGCCCTCCTTGATAAGAATAGAACATGTTCTTCCCTTGGTAATGGGTTAGGGCCATCCTAAGGTCACCAGTTCCTCTGAAGGCTAAGCCATTTCAGCCTATTAAGCCCAAATTAGTCCCTCGAATCTCCGAAATCATTAAGTGGTACATTGGTGTTTGGTAAATAAATTGGTTCAGAAGCTAAAAACACATCAATTTAGAGAAAGGTTCATATATAAAACAGAAAAGCCTTGCAACTTCCATTTGTACATATTACCTCAGCCATTTGCAGGTACTGCTGACCTGATAACGAACTACATAGAACGTCAAAATAATTTGGATGCAATATAACATTCAGGGAAAAACTAAGGAGATGCTGAATATGGATCATAGTCCTGCATCGCTGCTAATAATTCCATTTCACAAATAGCAGCATAAACATCCATCAATATAGCAAATGAAGCATGGGAGGGTATAGAGATATTGGAGCGCTTCATCATCATCTGCATGTCACTAATGACAAGGCAATGAGCACAAATGTAATGACTGATGATTCATGCCTTGAAAAACGTCTATATATCCTGCCTATCGCTGAAGGGTTGCCACCACATACATACTGTACATACATACATACTTATGAAGAAATGCTGACCAGATCCATTACCAAAGGGTAGCATGAAAGTGTTTTAAGATACTAGGCTATGGCCGCAATATTCACATAAACACGGTGCAAAGATCGGTATGAATTATTCAAATATTGAGCAGAAACTCTCCACTGCAAGAGTTTAATTAACTTTTACCCTCACAATCAAACATTTTCAGTTAACACTCACATGGGACCTGACTGGCCAAAGACAAGACAGTTTCCCAAGATAAGAGGGACATTCAGAACTGCCCATATATTTACTGTATCTACTCTATTAAAGTGAAAAAATATATTCATTATTCAAAGTCTTGGGCTCTTTGCAAAACTTAAATAATTTGCACTTCAGGGTCCTGATAAAAGGCATAGACTACTTAAACAAATAACAAGCATCTTACATTAAGGTTTCTAAAATAGGCTTGCAGAGGAACTACATCTTGTGAGAAGGAAAGAATAGATTCATTGAAGATTCATTCAACATTTTTCCCGGCTGCAAGAAATGGCTTACAAATCAGAATAAGTATTTAAGCCCACTGAGGACACATCTTCCCATCACCACGTCTTTCACATTTGTTAGCAGAGATATCGATAGATGAGGAGACATTTTAAGCTGCAGTATAAGAAAACATTAAGTTAACAAGCTCTATTTCCAGCTGGGAACTATCAGAAATGTCATCATCAGCTTACACGCTACTAGCGGCCAAGCACGCTAACTAATCTACAGGTGCCAGGAAGAGCATTCACAATGAACACTCACCAAGCAATGAGATGAGAAATTACAATATTAAATTGTTCAAAGACACAGTTGCCACTGTGTCCTTTGAGATGGTGAGGCTACCGCTGAAATATGCATAACTTAGATTGAAACTGTGCATCCATAAGTTACACACATTCATTCAATTCTCCTCTGAAGAATAGCCATGTATACTTTTGGGCTAACGGAGACTGTTTCAGAGAGAACCTAACTTAACTTCCCTGTACTCAGGGATAGGGGGAAATAAACATTGTATTCTTAGAGCACCTGTACTCTGCAGCACACACATACACATTCATGAACATGAACTGAACAAGTAGGAAAAATGAAAAACACATCTTTAAAGTGACTAGAGCAGATATGTCATATTAAATTTAAAGACACTGGAACAACACTGTGAGTTCAAAATAAAGCTAGATGAGATCAAAAGACAGAAAGACCAAAGAGCCTCTAGCATAGTGGAGAAGGATTTTTGCAGACTTACGTTGTGATGGAGATGTTGGCCGCTGACATGGGACTGACCTCCTTCACCTCCATGGCCTTCTGAAGGGCCAACTTCTTATTGGCTTCTTCCTCCTGCTGTTCCTCATCCTGCCCAATAGGGATACACCATCATTATGGGGGAGGAGGGGTGTGAACAGTCAAAAGCAGAGCAGTATCAAACAAGGAATCAAACCAAGTTTCACTGACACCTGATGAGATGACTGGTCTTAACGGGAATGAGCTAGGACATGTGTCGTGCTTATCTGCATTACTATCCAGGGTATATGGACATACAACGTCTTCTAAATTTGAAAGGGATTACAAGGCCACAAGGTTAAATCTGGTGGCATTGCAGAATCAACACTTCTCTGCTGCTGAATGACCAGCTGTACAGTATAAAGCCCAGCTCAAAAGCCTTTCCCTTCATGTATATGTTATTGGATGCAAACAGGACTGTTTGAAATTACTCCTATGTCTTGGAGAGGTCTTCTCAATATTGCCTGTGCATGAAGGCTCACTGGAAATGACGTCAATCAGACGTCAAGTTAATTTCCTCCCCCAGTCTATGCAACCCTGTTCCTGGAAGCCCTACAAAGCTAGATAGATAGATAGATAGATAGATAGATAGATAGATACTTTATTAATCCCCAAGGGGAAATTCAAGGTCTCAGTAGCTACGGGATCATGGAAGCTCATTCATCGTTTCCATCTTCAAGGCACTTTCATCTCAAATAAACCCAATACTAATGAACAAACAACTGTTCAAAGAGACTGCTGCTTTAAGAGAACCACAAGGCTGTGTTTTCAAAAAGCAGATACAAGTGCATGAAGTGTTCTTGAGAAGCCTGAGGAATGAATGTTGTGGCATCAGCACTGTCGTCGTCTGGAAACTGGGTAGTGGGGAGGCTATTGGTGGCAACGAGCTGGCGTACCTTTGTGAGTTCCTGCGCATTAGCGAGATTGTCGACAGCAATGGCCAAGAATACATTTAGCAGAGTATCTGGAGAGGTGCAAGCTCAGGATGTTCACCATCACGATGAAATGTTCTGTCCTTTCCCAGACACAATCAAAAAGTACATCAAAAAAGAGCACAAGCTCTATTCACAAGTGTCCTCACACTCCCTCTAAGAGACTAGAAATGTCCTCACACTTCCTCTAAGAGACTAGCCTCAGAGGAACCTTGCTTGAACAGCTGAGGAGAGAGATTTAGCCAAAACATCCTGGTTCTTCAGAAACATTGAGTACTGGTCTGGATCACTTTAAATCCTGAATAAAACCTTAAAATCCTACAATCTAAAAAAACCCCACATTAATGTATGTATAGCTGTTACTCCTTGCATTAGGCCTGAAAATGAGTTACTTATGTGAAACACGTCTAAGGACTCCATTTGTGAGATAAACTAGCACAGATGGACAATGGAGATCACTAAAACAAAGCTACTAATCCATCCGCTCCTTCACTTCTCTCCAAGGAGTGCACACACAGGATACAGTTTCCAAAAAGAGTGAGGATGATGAAGTAGACCGAGGAGAACATTCCGCCATGGACGCCCCCCTGGGATTCAATCCCATGATACATCACTGCATTCCAGTCCTCTCCTGTCAGTATCTGTGGGTGGCAAACAATCAGATTTCAACCCTAGGTAGCAGTATTTCATCACGCTGTGGACAGGAACCTGCTTTTACTCCATAACTCCTCATTATGAGGGTGCACACTGCATTGTATAAGCAACACATTTCTTTTTGAACGCATCAGAGCAAATATAAAACTCTTAAAAGAGAAAAGTTGCTTACCTGGAAGACTGTCATGATAGCAGAGGGAAAGTTGTCAAAGTTTGTTGTTGGTGTTTCGTCTTCAAAGTTAAACCTGAGGTATAAGGCAAAAAGTCAGTCAACAAATTTGAATAGTTGCGTAATTGCAGAACTGTAGTCAAACTCAAGCACAAAAATATGCAGAATGCACTCTACATAACCTCTAGGAACATAAAACACAAGCTACAAGGCCAAGAGATAATACTGATACAAAACCTTATGAGACAAAAGATGACAACAGGTAAGGTTAATTACAGTGTTGGCTTCCAAGTCTCTAAAGATCTGACCATCCTATAATCTGACAGATGACAGGGTTAAAAAACACATGGACTTTCACAGCATCCGCCATATTTTCCTGCACCAACCAGACCATCTGTCCAGGGCTTTGAATCACCAAATGTTGACACTCATGCCACATAGCAGAAGCCCCAGTGATGATGCATCACAATCTATTTCCTGCAGATGGATGCATTGTAGTACATGCCTACATGTGATATATGCGGTAGGATTACATTACATATCACATCAAATTCACAACACATATCTTTGGTCCTCTGACAGCCGGTGCCGTTTACTAGCATGATTAAACTCAGCACTGAAGGTCCAAAAGCCATCGGAGTAAGGGATGAGAGAGGGGGGTAGACGGAAGAGAGAAGGAGAGAAGATGGGGGATCGAGAGAGGACACATGAGAATTCAGTCCTAACTGTGCCCCTTCAGAGAACGCCTCCCACCCCCCATCGAAACAACACGGCCCTTTTCTTACCCAAAGGCTTACACTAACCAGAGTGTTGTTGCTTTAGTGTCCATACTTTCCAAGAACCTCACTAGAAGAGAGAGGATAAAGCCTGACCTACATTTCTCCTCCCTCTCGTCCGTGAGAGTCCACTCCACACACAGCATTACCTCACCGAGCGAGCGCTACAAGCCACTTGTGACCACATATCACCAACAGATTGCTGAGGTTCTTAAAATTTCACCAGAAAATAGCCTAAGGGTTTTATTTTTTCAGAGCATGTATGCTTAGGTCCACAACTGGGACTAAATGTTTCTCCTTTTTAATTGTTGCATCATACTGTGGGTTTCAGTTTCCATGTACATGTCATTATTTCCAAGAAGTGACCAAATGTGTACACAAAATCCAGTTGTTGGCAGGCTATGTCCTTTTTTGCATACAGTATGCTTGTGTTTATGTTCCAGAATGCTCTTTTTCTACCTAGATCACCTCTTTTGTAATGTGATTGTCTTTTTGCGGATCCTGATGGGATTCTGTTCTGACCCATGCAAACATGGGTCAGAACAAGGATGCAAATACAAAGCAGCGTGATTCAAAAGGGCTAAAAACCTGCATGTTGTGACAGTGCCAGTGACAGAGAGGATCTCAATCATTCTCCTCCGCCTCTGCATGTTCTCCGTCTCCGTCTACTTCATCTACTAACTATCTAGACTCATCAGCCCTTTTGATTAACGGAACCCGCCTCATTTACATACTCAAGAGTATTATAATTACCCTTAGTCTAGTCAGGATATATAGGGAATACAGTTGTGAATGACTGGCCTGAAATAGTCATTTGAGGCAAAGAATTTGGTATACAGTATGAGCTTGGGAGGGAGAGACTTCCCTTTATTTAGTGTTACCCATTTGATGCCAAGGCATACTGAAAACAATGCTGAAAATGTAACTTCACAATCTTCCAATCGGTTGTCCAAGTCCAAGGCACGAGGAGTAGATTTGTACTGTGTAACA
>NC_055969.1:4649063-4696563 GCF_018492685.1 Alosa sapidissima | reverse complement strand
AAGGCTTAAAGGCACAGATTGTGATGAGTTTTCAAATACCTACTGTATGCCTTCCCAGAAGCAGAATCACAGATGGGATCTTACCGACAGATGAGAGGTCTGCGAAGTGGTCTTCTCCCTCCTCTGCATGGATCAGGTCATTCTTGCTCTTCTTCACCTTGCCACGTTTTAACACTGAATGACCAAACATGTATGACCACACACACACACACACACACACAAATTCACAGACACAGACACAGACACACACACACGCGCACGCACACACACATTCACAGGGACACACAGGTAAGAAAGAGGATGACAGAGCTCTCTTGAATATCCACCATTTAGGGACAGATTGACCAATCTGTTTGTGAATATGAATATGTATGAAGGTATGTCTGAGAGATTGTAAACATGAGTGAAGTGGTTAGTGTGTGCATGCATGTGCACTGTGTGTGTGTGTGTGTGTGTGTGTGTGTGTGTGTGTGTGTGTGTGTGTGTGTGTGTGTGTGTGTGTGTGTGTAAACATCTTTAACACTAAAAGCTTCAAACTGGCCAACAATTGGCCAACATGCACTACACCATCATGTCAGAGTCTTTTACTTGAAATGAATTGAGGGAATTTCAGCCAATTTCTTTCTACATCCCAGTATTCTTGGTGTGGTTTGATAAACAGTAATTAAAGCTTGCTTTAATTTCTGACTAATTATGCAATGTGAATTACACTAATTATAATGCCTATGTACAACATGACAGCCATACCATGTAAAGCTAAGATGCTCAGATGAGGAAAGTATGTGTGTGTATGTGTGTGTGTGTGTGTGTGTGTGTGTGTGTGTGTGTCTACAGTGAAATATGTCATTTCTTGGAGTATATGCAGAATATGTAGATTAGTAACACACATGCATGACTGAACATTGCTCCCCTGCTGTCCATCACAGTCAACTCTCAGCCATCTCACCTTCACACACACACACACACACACACACACACACACACACACACACACACACACACACACACACAACCCTCAGGAAGTCTTACCAAGGGAGACTGGGCTTAAAACAGACACACCATCCATCACTTCCTCATGAACTACTGTTGTTCCACAGCAGTTAGGTGCTGATGGGGTGTGGGGTGAGGAGCTCATGAATGTGATCTCCAGCTCACAGGCCCCACTCTGAGCTGGTCCACTCTCAATAGCAAGTGTCCTAAAGCTCACAACAGAGCCAATCACACCAGAGCCTTCAGATACCAGCGCTAAAGCTAGGCTAAGCTAACCCCAATACAGTCACCAGTGGTGATGCATCCTTGTCACATACAAAAGGGGTCAATTATCGTGCCAGTGTGCACGTTTAGTCTAGATAACTAGCAGACAGTATATGAGCAGGGCCTTCTTCCCAAGTGTATGAATATGCGTGTGTGCGTGTGTGTGTGTGTGTGTGTGTGTGTGTGTGTGTGTGTGTGTGTATGTGTGAGTGTGTGTGTGTGAGTATGTGAGAGAGAGACAGTGTGTGTCATGCTAATCCAATTAACTCGCTGCCTTAATCTCTGTAATTAACACTGCTTTCCACATACACTGTAGGCCCTAATTGACAGAGATTATGGAGTGCCGATAAGGCACAGCAGCCCTCCGACAGACAAGAGGCCTCTGAGGGGGAGGAGAGTGTCAATCAAAGCTGACGCGTGTGGGAGACGGAGTGCACTCGCGAAGGAGGAGGGCAGAGAGGAAGAGGAAGAGAGGCAAAGGGAGAGGGAAGGAGAGAGAGAGAGAAAGTGAGAGAGTGAGTGAGGAAGGAGGGGTGAAGAGGGAAGGACAAAGAGGAGAATAAAGATTAATGAGAGGATACCTCAGTGGGGAAATGCATTCCATGCCAGTACATCAATGACCACCTGCATCATGAAACTTCATTCTAAAACCTGTCACTGGAAACTGGGACATTTTGTTGGAAAATATAACCTTCATTGTCTGTGATAATATGGAAGCTAGACAAGAGTGCAGTGTCTTCCCCAGGTGAAATAGGATCATACCACATTCATGGCCATGAATCTGGATCGATTTTGAGCTCAAATGAGCGCTTCGATGGCAAAATCATATGATGTGATTGGATGTTTGAGAGGCGACGGCACTTATGGTACCTCCCGCGGGCATGGCTTACGATAGGTTACTATGGTAACCCAGCCCGGGTCACGCTTGTCCTCTTTTCACCTGGGTTGTTCTGTTTCCTCTTGTACCACGCACCATCCATCGCAGACTTCTCTTCTGCATTCTGGTCCTCTTCGGCCAGCAGCACCTCCTCTGGGGTGGGACACATACATACAACAGCTGTCAGAGAGACGATTGCACACAACACACACACACTCTCCCTCACGCACACACACACACATTCATTCATTCATTCATTCATTCTCTCTCTCTCTCTCTCTCTCTCTCTCTCTCTCACACACACACACACACACATTCATTCTCCCTCACACACACACACACACACACACACACACACACACACACACACACACACACACACTCCTTCATTATATAAACAAGCCAGATTGCAAGTACCAAACACATGTCTCTTTCTGCCGTCTCCCTCCCTCTCTCATACTCCACATATGTACGTACACCTTGAGCTGTTCATAGTTCATGTGTAGTGCACTAAACCCATTCCCATAAACATAAAGCACAAGCTGGACATGCTTTTAACAGACAGTCGCTGAGGATTATACTTGAGTATTGACAGGTGGACTGAGACTCAATAACATGCACTCAAGGTTGATTATCCTCAGGTTTTACCACATCTGAGCTCTTTTACTGAGCCGTGCTATCGAGCCGCTCACACACACTTAATGGTCTGCTAATGATCTTGGTCAAAAGGGCTTCTGGGAGATTGTGGCTGAGAGGGGTGTGAGGTTGTGTAAAGGGCAGAGGTGAGAAGTCAGAGGTGAGCCTGACCGGCTTTGCAGATCCACTCCAGGTAGCCCGTCAGCTCGCGCTCGATCTGCTGCTGCCGCCGCAGCTTCAGGAACTCCCGTCGCTTCTCCACGCGCTCCCTCTCTTTGGCAAACTCCCTGTGGTGAACACACACACACACACACACAACACACACACACACACACACACAAGAATGATTCCAGAGAACCTGCCATGACATTTATTAAAG
The DNA here is from genome assembly GCF_018492685.1 of Alosa sapidissima. Classification (NCBI taxonomy): domain Eukaryota; kingdom Metazoa; phylum Chordata; class Actinopteri; order Clupeiformes; family Clupeidae; genus Alosa; species Alosa sapidissima. The sequence goes on along the minus strand of NC_055969.1, from coordinate 4,693,417 downwards.
GGACACCAGGCAACGTTTTAATGTGTTAATTGATCATCTTCGTAAGTCGGTATATGGTTAAATGACTCATTACGGGGCGAATGAAGGCTCTCTCGCCCGCCCCTACTGCCTGTAGGAAGAATGTCCCACTTGCAAGTTCGGTGTATCCTACCCGCCAACCTTCAGTCTCACAAAGTCTCAGACATCGCGAGAACCAGGATCAGTTTACATCCTGCATCCCCAGCAAAGAGGCAGGCTAACGAAACGCTAGCGATTGTTGCAAACGTGTGTCTAATGGCAGAGCCGGCGAATAAGCAGCGAAAACCCTTGATGGAAGATGCAAAGAAAAGGAAAAGAGCTTCAGACCAAGCGAGGGGGAGTTTCGTAGAGAAAAAGCATCAGGCTTGCCTGGTATCCCTTTAACAACTATTCAGAACCTCATCTTCTTATGGATTTCATTTCCCATTTTCCTACAGTCAGAAACCACTGACCCCTGGACATCCTGCCCACTCAGATACACTATCTCTCAGCCATCATTTACTCATTTAACTCATGAGGTTTATGACTTTGTGTTACATTTATTTTAGTTAGTTTTTATCTCTTTTAATTTAATACTTTATCCTATTATTGTGCTTCTGTGGTGTCTTGTGTGTTTCTTATGTTGCTGTACAGCACTTTGGGAACCTTGTGTTTGTTTAAACTGTGCTATATAAATAAAGTGGATTGGATTGGATTGATGAAATCTGTCTGTAACACTCTGAGGCTGCTTACATCTCTGCAGGAATTCAAGGGTTTGAAACTGTTTTCCCATCAGGCACTAAGACCAGTGAGGGTGAAATCAGACAGAAACAGAAAAAGTCAACTCTCTGAACAATGTAATGACACCATATCTACACGCCCTTGCTATGACCAATCTTGACCAATGATTCCCATTCAAAGGAAGTCCAATATGCCTGCAGAGGGCGACATCAATGACCTCCTCTTCAAATGATTCTGAGCCGTGAGTGCTGAATCATGCAGACGGAGTGGAGCGGTAAAAGCCCTTCATGAGGTCACTGGTCTGGTGTCCCTCCAGCTCCACTGTCTCTCTCTCTGATCACGACGTGAGGCTCTGACTTCCCCTCAGGACTCCAAGTGTGACCTTTCACATCAAACCATATGTATGCATACACATGAACACCCTCTCTCTTTCACACACACACACACACACACACACACACACACACACACACACACACACACACACACACACACACACACACACGCACATACACAACCATTCACACACATGCATGCACTCTCATAAAAACACACACACAGACAATCATTCACACACATGCACACACTCTCTCAAATATGCACACTCGTGCAGACACAGACACACACACACACACTCTCTCAAATATGCACACTCGTGCAGGCAGACACACACACACACACACACACATACCCACACACACACACACGACTGAAAGGGTCTGCACCCCTAGGCAGAAACTACAGAGAAAAGGGTGGCTTGGTAAGTGACCTGACCTCCCAGGAGAGAAATCCTTTGGGAAAACAAATCTAAAATATAGGGAGTGTGAGAGGGCTAAAAGGGAAGCATGCACATAAGCCAAACAAGCTTGAGGACTGGCCAGCACACATACAGTATGCATGGACATGTGTACCGTATAGATACAGATAGACACACACACACACACACACACACACACACACACACACATCAGTAAGATGCAGGGGCCAGTTCTAAGGAGAAAAAGATATCAAAGATATCACTAACAACAGAGGAGACATGAAAGTGTGTGAGAGCGTGACCATCATGAGGCAGACGTCAGGAGCACTGAGGCCTCGGCAGCACAGAGACTGATCAAAGCCAAACACACGCAGAGTTCTACTCTGAAGCTGCCACAGCAGCAGCACCACCGCCATACTGTTCAATGTACCATTAAAAACCCACAGTAGTAGCCAAGCCTCCTTTCCCTTATCGCCAAACACACACGCACACGCACACACACACTCAAACATACTTTTAAGGACAACTGTAATTAAAAGTCCACCTGGGAGTTTGGCCCTTTGAGACGGTCCTTGAGCGTGAGGCAAAGTGGGCGAGGGGTGATTCGAGAGTCAGAAAGTAAGGCTCCCGCAGTCCAATCAGAAGGCGGGAAGGGAAGACGGGCGACGGGCGAGGATAAGCGCCACACGTCGGCGTTCTAATCAAAACCAGAGCGGAGCACTGGAGGAGAGAGAAAAGCCGAGAGAAACGACGCAAACGAGGGAATGAGAGGACGTGGAGATGAAGGGGGGGGGGGGGGGGGGGGGGCACGCAGGCTTCTTTACGGCCAATTCTCTCCACAGGGGCCAGGGGGATAGAGAGGGCCATTTCAGACATGTGCGGCAAAATGGACTTCCAGCAGTCACTGAAGCGCGCATCGGAATTCAATATGTTCCTGCAGAAGGCAATCATTTGCTGTAATGTAACATCACCGCAGACTACTGTTTACTAGCGGCATTAAAGGCAGACAGCACCATATCTGTGAATACAAGATGTCTAAAATCTAGAGCTCTTTAATGACACCAAGGCTGAGCAGTCATGTGGAGAAAAGCACAGACAATGACTGGAGCTGGGACTGGAGATGACAGCACATGCTACATTCATATGAGTAGATACTGTACAGACACACAGTAACACAAACACTGCTTTGTGTGTTTGCTTGAGTGTATGATGGCAGAGAGATACAACAATGCACACAAATCATGGAGTGTGTGTATGTGTGTGTGTACTGTGTGTGTGTGTGTGTGTGCGTGTGTGCGTGCGTGCGTGCGTGCGTACAGGTCTTCAAGCACACAAAGGGGGAGTATATACAACGACTGTGGCTCACTGACCTTAATGAATTTAAATTGGCTTCTTGCAGTCCACAAGTGAACCTTCCGCAACCTGTGAGCCAACTGAGCTATTGAAGTGAAGCGGCCATTTCATTACGTTAATGCTGCTCTCAATGCAATGTCTTTAAGGAGAGGCTTTTCCTCGCAGCCAAAAGATGGTTTCAGGTTCACTGAACAGTGAGTGTGTCCACCCCCTGCACAGACTCTGTGTGTGTGTGTGTGTGTGTGTGTGTGTGTGTGGTATTAGTAGTGCAGTCATCATCTGGGCTTGGCTAATGGAAATGGATGGTCTGAGAGTAGACCTGGCACTGTGCTATACATCTCTCCTGAGCCTCAGGCAGAGTGGAGCGGTGGGTGGTTAGTGTGTGTGTTTGTGTGTTTGTGTGTGCGTGTGTGCGTGTGTGCGTGTGTGCGTGTGTGCGTGTGTGTGTATTTGTGTGGGCTGAGGGGCTGGGGAATGTGTGGTCTGTTCATATGGCCACTTTAGGAGAGACTGTGAAATGACAAATGTGTACCAAAAGAATGGGATTGTATTGTATACAACTGTGTATGCTGTATACATTCATTTATGTGTGTGTTGTATACATTCAGGCACATTTACATTTACATTCAAGCGTAAAAAAAAATCAAGTGTAAAACGTTAAGAAAAAGAATAAAAATTCCAAAGCAGAAATAGGAAAAACGGGTTGAACGTGGCGACGGTGGACCTCACCCTGACAGGACACCCAGCACCAGATTGAGCATGAAGAAAGAGCCGATGATGATGAGGGGGACGAAGTAGAGCCAGTTCCAGGTGTTCCCCGACGAATCATTGGCCTGGGAGGGAGAGAAGGAGAACAGGTGAGAGCCTGGAAGAGGAACGCACCGGTGGCCTCTGTTGGATTTCTACGCCAGCCTTTGTGTCTGAGCTTGAATTGGCTCAGTCTGGAGATACACATGGCATCTTGTCAAAACCATGCCGCATCAAATGAAATTATGATATACTGATTGACTGCTTGGAAAGGCACTGTAGATTTTTGATATTTCAACATTAGCATTTAAACACCTCCATTACATTTATCTATGGAAAAGGTCATCAACAATCTCCATTCAAATGTGAGAATTTTAATATTGAGTTTTTCTCCATGTCAATTATTATGTCATTTATTGCATACTCTGCAACAGATAACATATTAGCCTTAACACCATTGCATGTATTGTATGTCTGCTCTTTACTGCTGATTACTGTAATATATTTATTTATATTTAATTTATAGTTCAGGGTGACTTTGTATTTAAAGGTCAGACAGTCTACTCTCTTTGTCCTAAATGGTCCTAAACTGTTATAGTGAATGAAAACCTATCCTTTTCAAACACCATATGTGCAAAGCATATCCAATGCAAGCCATCTGACATTATGATATTCTGATTAAAGCCTTTTATATTAACCAGAAATGCCTAATTAGTTTCAAATGTTTTGTACATGCAAATCTAAATTTGAAATCTTAACTTCATTTGCAGGATGGGGGAAAAATCACTCCTTGCATGGAGCCTGCCCAGCCATTTCAAACACTAATTAGGTAGGACATATGGCTTCATCCAGATTAAACCAGATGGAATATAAACTCAGAGGCAGCCATTAAGTACTGGACCACACAAACTACTAAATAGCACATGAAAAACAACCCTAACTGAAATGAAAGACGACAGGACGAGGCTAAGTATATACGTCATTTAGCAGACTGAGCAGTAATAAAATAAACATAAAATACACATTCATAGCAACAGTTCTGCTACCATATCAAAAGCAAACTTAACTTTTGTTTGCTTTCTTAATGTCTTTCGATTTTTCACTTCATCCACTTTGCAAAAGTTGAAGTGCTTTTGAAGTACTGCTCTCCATTATATCTCTGTTTGTTGACATCTTTTCTTATCATGTATTGCATTATTTCTTGATAGCTAAACTCTTGATTGCTTTTAATGTCGTCATCTATTGACATTAAATTGTGCTTGTGATTGAATCACATTGTTCAGTCACAAGCAGCGACGAGCGCCATTTAACTGCTGAAGTGAAAGTTTAGCAAATTCCATGTAATAAAGCAAGGCGACAGACAAAGTGGATATTGATGATACCTTCATACATCTGCCCCTGAGAGTTTATGAATATTAAAGGGCTACTTTCAGGTCTCAGATCAGTCTTATAGCCCGTTTAATGCCGCATGAAATTATCAAACAAGAATGGTATGCCATGCAGCAGAGTATATTTTCAAAAATTCAAAGGATAATTAAACCAACATGAGTCAGAGTCTGGCTTGGAATCATACCGCAGGAGGATGCACTCTGCATGTATATTCATGGACTGTGCCCATGGAATACATTGTATATGATAATTAATTACTCTACACCACAGTGTAATAGCAGATGACAGCACCACGAAAGTACCTGTAGACTGAGATTAATTAAGTCGCTATAATTAAGTCTGGTGTATGAGTAGCATCCAGGTTTGAAATGACTGCTGTAGCTCAGCCCATATTCATCGAGCACAAGACCTGTGGCGCTCTATATACAGTAGGCTAATCTCCCCTGTGATGCAGATCCCATTGATTGAACGCTTACTCAGCCTGAGCAATCAAGCAATGTAGCGAGAGACCAGGACGAGGTGGAGGAGGTGGAGGAGGGAGGGGGTTGGACGAGGTGGAGGAGGTGGAGGAGGTGGAGGAGGGAGGGGGTTGGACGAGGTGGACGAGGTGGAGGAGGTGGAGGAGGGAGGGGGTTGGACGAGGTGGAGGAGGTGGAGGAGGGAGGGGGTTGGACGAGGTGGAGGAGGTGGAGGAGGTGGAGGAGGGAGGGGGTTGGAGGAGGTGGAGGAGGTGGAGGAGGTGGAGGAGGTGGAGGAGGTTGGTCTGGGAGAAGCGTGGAAAGGAAAAGTCCAGATGCACATCGTTCTTAATGTTCCTAATTAAACTGGAAACAGCGTCATGGAACATAAGGGAGAGGGAAAATGACAAAGACACACAAAGAAATCAATCCATGCACACACACACACACACACACACACACACACTCTCTCTCTCTCTCTCTCTCTCTCTCACACACACACACTCTCTCTCTCTCTCTCTCACACACACACACACACACTCTCTCTCTCTCTCTCTCACACACACACACACACACACGTGCACATGCACACACACACACACAAAAGAGATCACATAGACACATAAAACACACACACATGCACACACACTGAAAGTGCAAATAAGAGACAGACGAAAACACACAAACACACACACACAAAGAAAGTGCAAATCAGAGACAGACAAACACACACACACACACACACACACACACACACACACACACACACACACTTCCGCATATATGCTGCTCAGCTCGCCCTCTTGGGCACTCTGAGAGGGAACCCCGCCTGCACAGCCTAGCTTAATAAAGCCTTCCTTAGTGTCATGGGAGCGAGACAGTGGGAAAGCGCCGCTTTCTGAGCCGTTCCCCTGATATTCTAATTATACACAGCACAACTGTCAACATCCTCCTCCATTCAACAGGGAATTATGCGCCGCTTCTGCCCGGGGAGGAACACATACACAAGAAGACCGACCCGGGCACCAGCGCACACCCCAAAACACTGCACTATCTCAAGGGCTCCCGCATCAACATGCAGGGAGACTCTCCGCAAACCAAGGAAAACAACACCCCGACGTGTAGTGGATGCACAAACAAAGAGGAGATAGAGGTGCTTTTCTTTCTTGTCTCAAAGCTTGTTGAAGCACTGTCTTGGTGATTAGTGAGTCTAGAAATATGCCTGTGGGGAAAGGACTAAAGTAGGTTCAAACAACCTGGTCTGTGCTTCAACTTCATAAGCCAACATTCTCTGTCACTGATTCACAGATTGGCAAAGCCATAATCTGGCTGCTGGTAGACCTGAACGCTTGATGTTAGCAATGCAGTGTGTACACTCCAAGCTGATGCCATTTCTCTCTCTCTCTCTCTCTCTCTCACACACACACACACACACTGTCACACTGTAAATTACAATCATCAACAGTGGTCAAGGAGAAAAAAGAAATCTCATTTGAGAAGTCACCAAACAACAAAGTGAACCTGACATCTATTACTCTGTCGCCATTCCTCCCCCCTTGGTATTTAATCCCTCTTTCTCCCATGATCGGGGACCATGAAGAAAACAGGAGTGGGAGTGGGAGATAAAGCCAGAGAGTGAGAGAAAGAAAAAGAGAGAGAGAGAGAGGTGGGAGAGAGAATAATAAAGATTTTGAAAAAAGCAATATTGTGGCGCATCCAGAGTTGACTTAACTGCACTGCCATCTGAGCATTCATTTATCCGAGCAGCTGACACACCTGCCCAACTAAGATCTGGCCCACAGTTGTATGTAAATACTGTCTGGCTAGACTGGTCTGGAAAAAAGAGATAGAAAAGTGAGGGAGAGACAGACAGGGAGTGCGAGAGAGAGAGGGAGGGGAGAGAGAGGGAGGGAGGGAGAGAGAGAGAGAGAGAGAGAGAGAGGGAGAGGGAGGGAGAGAGAGAGAGAGAGAGAAGCATAGACAGAGGCTGAAGGTGACTGCTTCGATGGGCAGCAGTAAGTCTACTGCAAATCATCCATCGAACAAGGTGAGCCTGTGTTGACAGAGGAACATTTGTGGGCGGTTTAATGTATTTCGTGTGAAAAGGGCCAAGATCAAGCCAAGGGTGGCGAGCTTGTTACATCGGGGGATTTTAAGATTTCCTCGACTCATCCATCATCAGGGACTTGAGCCAACTCAAAAATCACACAATTTCCTTTAACTTCAGAACAATCTTCTGAAACGCAGCGTTTGTTCTTATCTTAAACCCGGCCCCAATGCAACGTCACATATAGGCACACTGCTGACAGTACACATAATATACTCATAGTGAGGATTTGAAATGGCTTGACAGACACACAGTGTGTGACATACAGTACAGTAACTAAACTGGTGCAGCACAATGCCAAGAGTTCATCTTTGCCCTCAGAGATGATAGCAACCACCCCTCTCTCCCTCCATCCTCCCTTTCACTGCCACTCCAATTAGCCACGTCCGAGGGAACGAAGGAGACGGGAGGGGTAGGAGAGAGAACGGAAGAAATGATTCAGCGCTGTGTGAGTCCCAATATAATCACCCACTCCCCTCCCTCTCTCTCCATCTCCATCTCTCCATCTCTCTCTCCATCTCTCTCTCTCTCTCTCTCTCTCTCTCTCTGTCAACCCTGTCGGGCTATTTTTAAGAATGTTTAATGAGAGCTGTGATTGGCCTGACAGCACAGGACGCCACAGAGACGGGATCAAGGTTCACAGAGACTCTGTGACTCAGACTCGGAGCCCGGTAACGAGGGCGCTGGGGGAGGTGGGGGGGGGGGGGGGCAGAGGGAGTTGGGGCGGGCCAGTGCACATTACGGACTAGCGCGTCCTTACGTTGCTCACAGTCAGGCAGACAGACAAGCATGTGCAGACAATCTGGATAAGGTGTCTGTCCCCCATATTGAGTAAACTGGCAAACACTTGTGCCCTGAGTTTACACAGTTGCACAGTGCTTTGGCTCTGGAGTCAGGAGTTTGTTGTGACAAACTCAACACAAATAGACGATGCCCCTGCTTTACTGATTTAGAGAGACAGGCACATCCACAATCAATTCTACCCAGACATACAGCTAAATCTGTCTACCACACTACTCTTCCACATGCAAACATTGGGGTGGCATGGAATCACTCCATGAACAGATGTGTTTTCAGGTTGTTGAAAAGAGCTCCAATACAAAACGGTGTCTTTCCAACAATTACCTCCCAAAGAGACTGGGGTCTCCATTTCAAAGGCAAACTGAAAAATACACAGTTTTAGCGGACATCAATGACTTCAAAGAACCTGAGTACATGTAAACCATAAACCACCCACTGAGACACCCAGTTGGCTGTAATCACACAGCTTCTTCAAAAAATAAATCTCCCTAGTTTGCATGATAATAGGTGTGAATCTCATGGCAAAAGGGTCATGGTTAACAGTTCAATTCTCTGTATACAACTTTCTTTAAGATACCTATTGGCTGTGCAAAATGAATACATTTATCTGGATGTCATACCATAAAGACATTTTGTTTTCAGTGATATGGAGGGAGTGAGAGGATGAGCCATTTCTTTGCAAGTTTTTGTTGGATTCCTCATCCGCAGGGTACCTGAGGGTCACAGTCACAGTCACCTGGATACAGCCTCCAATCAACGTCACCAGCCACCAGCAAATCTTGACCTGACTGTCATGGTGCCCTGAGCTACCAGACGCGGAAGGAAGTTAAGTGAGCTATTACCGATGTGTGGGGTAACGTCACTTCTGTTGACTTTCAAACAAAACAGAGAGCTAGTGCACTACTCCCTCCCCCTCCCTCCCGTGCAATTGAAACACCTATATGCGCATCTTGTCAGCCTGGGCTGTCCACAGAGACCACGTTTTTTGCGGTATATTCAGGGCACAGGCAGCTAGCGGATGGTGAGGCTGTTGGTAGCATCGGCTAACTAGCGCCAGATTTTGCTGCTACTGGAAGAAACTGGAATCCATGCATTTCCACTGAATTATTTTTGGAATCTGATCCCTTATCATACCTGTTCATTCTTACTCGTTGCTCGACTTATCGTGACTAAATTCAAGATGGCTGCAAACGCTAAACTTCGTGAAGATACTGTCTGTATAAATCGTCTTGTAAGTAAACTACCAGTGCTTTTTCAAAGTTCTCAATGTCTCGTTTTAAATGTCAGGCCCTCGGAAGTCTACCAATGAAGTGTGGAGATACATTGAGCCTCGTAAATGGGTGTAAAACAGTGATTTATTTGCATGGCTAGCCCGATGCCGAAGCACCACTATTGAAAAAGCTGTTGGTAGCATCGGCTAACTAGCGCCAGATTTTGGAGTGCAGGGGACAAGCCGAGATGGGCTATGAGTAGGGTTGCCAACCGTTCCGTAAAATACGAAATCGTCCCGTATTTGCAAGGAAAAAGATGTGTTCCGTATTGAACTGATACGGAACGCATTTTGTTCCGTATTATTGAGAATCAACTCGTGCAAATCCATGACAGATCAGTATTATAAGTTAGACTATGAACCAAAAATACACAATTTGTATGAAATAAAGGGAAACTTTGCTGCTGTCATTTATCCCTCTCAGTTAGTCTGTCATCACTATCCCAACAGAGAATGCACTTTTCGTTTGAGCCACTGCGAGTCACGTATATTACGCTGATAGCGTAGCGTGAGATGACATGTCTTGTCATCAGTTTTACAGTGCATCTTTGCAAGATAAACAAATAGGCTAGCCTACTTGCTGCAGAATAGCCAAAAAAAAGGCAGAAATAAAATAAGGCTTCACCAAATTCAGAGCTTCTGGAGCTGCTTGTGATGTTCAATATATTTTTTTCTATGACAGCATATCCGCCAGTTCAGTTTTCAGAGTTATTTGGTTTAAGTATAATAGGCTACAAACAGTTATTTCTTTATCAAATGTTTTTGCATCGAAATGATTCTTGTTTTGCACCAGATAGAAAATGAGTAAGCTAGTGGCTATAGAATGTAGTATATTATGTGCGCATTTTAGTAAATAATAGCTCACAATTTTGTAAAATGATGCACTATTTAGTATAATAATACATACATAATTTCAATACCCCCCCCCCCCCCCCCCCCCACACTAACTGAAGTGGATGCCGGTGTACTTACTGAAGTGTATTATCGAAACCCCCCCCCCCCCGTTCCGTATTTTCATTTCAGAAAGTTGGCAACCCTAGCTATGAGACATACGTTCACACTCGGTATTATGTTTCAATACACTTTAGGTCAATATCACACCGGAATTCTCGCCCATCCCCCCCCCTGGCCACAAAACTGGCCACAAAAAAACAACAACTTACAAATCAAAAGACAGCTGAAGCCACACTCTCTTCCCAAATATGCAATTCAACAGAAAATATTAAACCATGGACCCGTGGAAGTCGATACTCCAAGGCATGTCTCTTCCCACTTCACCTGTTTGTGTGGCTCTTATGCTATGCTAAGTTATGCAATGCGCCGCCACTCTTAGGGAGTCATGCTATGCGACGCCGATAGACTACAACATTAACAACACAATAAATGGCACGGCTGTGGTAATTAGGGTGGAAATCTATTAATCCTGGCCATGGAAATGTATTACTCCTGGAGGTGTAATAAAATCAGCTGCCTTGAAATGAAGATGGTTAGCTTATTAGCAAAGAGCTCCTCCCCTTGCTTTCATCTGAGGCTGGAGTCAGATGGCTCAGTCTGGCCTCAGAACTAGAGACCAGCTATACTAGTTTAGCTGTGAATGTCAGTCAGTGACTATAGATATAGATCACTGCATCTAACATTCATATGCATGCACTGAGCAGATGCCTGTTTCCACAGCCATTTTGGAGATGGAACGTACAGTGATTTTACACAGGTGATGGGAAAAATCTTGTGCTAAGAGACAATGCAGTTTACAACCTCTTCAACAGAGACTATATCCAATAGTATTTTTTTTTAACTTGTATGTGTGTATGTATATGTGTGATATATGTTTAGATTATTAATTGCTGCTGTTAACACCATAATTTCCCTTTGGGGATGAATAAAGTACTCTATCTATCCATACTGTATGATTAGGGAACACAACTGAGCATACTGTTTTGATATCAGCACTGAAGATTCTATCAGTGGTTTTAAAATTTAAATCATTACAAGTAGAATGTTTTGGAGCAACTCAGAATATAGAATTCTCTGAACATTCTACTTTGCACAGGTAGAACACTAAGGTAGAATACTGTGTCAGTCTGACCTGGCTACACCAGAGACAACATTGAGAGAGAGCTTTCTGCTGCTGTTTTACACTGATTCATTGATTTACCTGCCTTAATAATTTCTTGATAGTGTTTATTCGGTTTCCTTAACTATTATTCCAAAAAGACGGAGGAGGAGTCTACTTTCATAACACCTTTAGACTAAACTGAAGGCAAACTTCACTTGCTGAAGATGGAGGTGAGAGGAGAGCGTAGGGGCTTCATGGAAGCCATGAGAGCCTTCTTCACCACCATCCGAAACCAGATTAGACAACAGAGAACACGGCAGAGAACTAAAAACTACCGGATCTGTCGAAACCTGGCCATGGCCAAGATTGAGTCTGCTAAAGAAAGAACACTAAAGAAGCAAGTGAAATCTTGGTTTATGGCCAAAATAAAGGAGGCACTCAGCTAATATTACAGCTGAAGTGGACAGCACTAAGAGCAGGATACAGGAGAAGGATAAAGCTCCTAGAGACCTCCGTGAAAGAATGCGATCTGCTCTGCAGGCTTTTCGAGAGGGGCGCAAGCCACGCTGGGTGAGAGGCTGGAGAAAAAACAACATGGAACCCCTAAACATGGAGGACACTCGGGCTGGAGAAGATCTCCATGAAACCCAGGCTGGAGAAGATCTTCACATTCAGGCCAGAGAGTATCGCCCTGACACTCAGGACAGAGAGGAACTCCATGAGACTCAAGCCGGAGTGGATCTCCATGACACTCAAGCCGGAGAAAACCTCCAGACTCAGGCCGGAGAGGATGTCCATGAGACTCAGACGGGAGAGGATCTCCATGAATCAGCAAGTAAGAATGCAAATAGAATAGACCTTAAACTGTTAATTTAAGTCCAATTTCATTTTAATTGGACTTTAATTTAATTTGTCACAGTTATAAACAGGATACAATTAATGTTAAACTGGCACAACTTCACTGCAAAATAGATGCAGAGAAAGACATAATGTGATATTAATAATTTTAGCAACAATTACAGTAACAAAACTAGAATTAATGCCCTTAGTTAACCTCATGTGACAGCATATATCTTACACTGCCAATTCATGTCCACAGTTAACCTTTTTCAAACCTCTTCAAATAGGCTGGGTTGTGACCTATGGCCAGATGTGGCAAGTAATGGCCCAGCAAGGTGACTCTGTCAACTGCGGAGAGGACCTTCATGCCACTCAGGCCAGAGAGGATATTCAACCTGCTGAACCAGCAAGTAAGAATGCAAATAGCAGAGACCTTCAACTGCAAACTCATGCACTCAGTTAGCTTCTGGTGTGAATAGATAGCATTGACTACAGACTACAGCTAATTGATGTCCAAAATTAACCGTTTTCAAACGTCTTCAAACAGGCTGGGTTATGAACTATGGCCAGATGTGGCATGGAATGGCCCAACAAGATGGCCCTGTCCTCTACGGAGAGGATCTCCAGGCCACTCAGGCCGGAGACGATCTCCAGGCTGCTGAACCAGCAAGTAAGAATGAAAATAGTACAGAATTAACTTTTTGTATGAATAGCATAGTCCATAAACTCCTGATTCATGTCCAAAGTTAACCTTTTTCAAACCTTTTCTAAAAGGATGGGCTATGACCTATGGCCAGATGTGGCAAGAAATGGCCCAGTAGATGGCTCTGCCCTCTGCAGAATGCTCATCATGAACTGTAAGTAAAAGTTAGTAGTAATTCTGAGTACATTTACACGTATAGTGACACAAATGAATGAATACCACACAAATGAATGATTACAATGTATGTCCTACAGCTTTCTCCACAGATCTGGAAGAAGACCTGCCATCTTTCATCATTGTGAAGTGAACAGCCAAGAAACTGGCCATTGAAGCTACCATTCTTTAAGTGCTCAATAAAATTCTACATCAAATAAATATTTTACATACTTTAATGGATGAAACTGGCTTTTTGAACGCAACCTTAGTCTGCAATCACAATTAAACAACTGTGCCAATTCAAAGTAACTGACATGTATGGTGGTCACCTGGACTTTCTGTTTATAACGGAGTCTTGGCTCAGCGGAAATGACGTCATTCCACTTGGTGAACTCTGCCCTCCTCACTGCAGCTTCATGAATTCCCCTAGGGCTACTGGGCGTGGAGGTGGTCTGGTCACTGTTTATAATAACAACTTTAAATGTAGAATTGTACAAATTGATATGTTCTCCACTTTTGAGGTACAGCTTGTAAAGATAAATGCCACCCTTCTCTGTGCATTAGTTTACCGACCACCAAAAATTAAGCTTAATTGTAATTTCATTCAAGAATTTGCTGATCTACTATCTTTTATGGCCTCTCGCTCTGACAATTTCATGATTTTAGGGGATTTTAACATTCACATCTGTTGCCCATCAAAACCTTTGGTTAAGGACTTTTTATGCCTTGTGGACTCTTTCAATCTTGTGCAATCTGTTATGGCCCCGACGCATCAGAAAGGCCACACATTAGACCTAGTATTGTCTTATGGTTTCAATGTTTCCAACTTAGAAATTATGGATGTTGGGGTCTCTGATCATTTTTTGATTTTATTTGAATCTATTTTGTTTGGTCCCCCTGTATCTCCCCCTAAGTCCTATTCCTTTGCCCGTTCTATTAATTCCACCACAGCCACAACATTCTCTAATACTTTCATCCTCTCTCACTCACCTACTAGCTCTGTTGCTATTTCCACCTGCTCTGACATTGAAAAATTAGTCACTCTCTTTAATGCATCATGTCTTGAGACCTTAGACTGTGTTGCCCCACTAAAACAAAAGCGTGTCAAAACTATCACCACTCCATGGTTAAATGCCACGACCCGTTCTGTCAGAAAATCTTGCAGGAAAGCAGAGCGCAAATGGAAAAAAGAGAAGCTTCAGGTCTTCTATGACCTTTTCAGAGATTCTCTAAAGACCTACCAAAACTCTGTTAAGGCAGCAAAGGTTGAGTATTATGCTCAGCTTATCAACAATAATGCTCATAGGCCAAAAGTTTTATTTAATACCATTAACTCTATTATAAATCCTGCCTCTGCGTCATCTACTCTTGCCCCTTCAACAGAAATCTGTGAGAAGTTCCTCAACTTCTTCATCGATAAAATTGACAAAATAAAATCTCAAATCTCACCTCCAGATTCGGATCCCTCAGTGATAGAACTTTCACCTAGCTGCCTCCAACAGTCTCAGGCTATATCTTCCTCCCAGCTTTCTGAGGTTGTCTCCCATATGAAATCTACATCCTGCCACTTAGATGTTTTACCTGCACGCCTTTTTAAAGAAGTTTTTACCATCATCTGCCCTCTTGTATTGGCCATAATTAATCACTCACTAACCAATGGAGTGGTCCCCTCAGGTTTTAAACGTGCAATTGTGCAACCTTTACTTAAGAAACCTAACCTTGAGCCCAGTGACCTGAAGAATTATAGGCCTATTTCTAAATTACCTTTTCTGTCAAAGATACTAGAAAAGGTTGTCCTCTCTCAGGTTTCTTCTTATCTGAGTGAGTTCAATATATGTGATAAATTCCAATCAGGTTTTAGATCTCTGCACAGCACTGAATCGGCCTTGCTTAAAGTCCAAAACGACATCCTCTTAGCAGTTGATTCTGGATCTTGCGCCCTCTTGGTGCTTCTTGATCTGAGTGCAGCATTTGACACCATTGACCATAACATCCTATTAAAACGCTTGGAGGTTGAAATTGGTCTCCAGGGTTCTGTTCTGCAATGGTTCTCTTCTTATCTTAGTGATAGATCATTTTCAGTTAGTTTAGGCAATTTCTCCTCTTCCTCTGCCCTTATAAAGTGTGGTGTTCCTCAGGGTTCCATTTTGGGCCCTCTTTTATTCTCTCTTTATATGCTACCCCTTGGCTAAATTTTTAAAAAGTATAACATTCAGTATCACTGCTATGCAGATGACACTCAGTTTTACCTGCCTGTTAACACTAATGGCATTTGTTCTTTGGAGAATATTTTTAACTGTCTCAGTGACATCAAATGCTGGATGGCAAGACATTTTCTTCAACTGAACGAAAGTAAAACTGATATAATTATTTTTGGCCCTCCAAGTGATGTTTCTATCTTGAAAAATGCACTAGGACCTCTCTCTGCAAACTGCCACAGTGAAGTAAAGAATCTTGGGGTTTTCTTTGACTCCTCTTTAAATTTTAATAAGCAAATAAATAGTGTGGTCAAAGGCAGCTTTTTCCAGTTAAGAACCATTGCAAAACTGAAGCCCTTTTTGTCCTTCTCCGATCTTGAAACTCTTATACTGTACATGCTTTCATAACTTCTAGACTAGATTATTGTAATTCATTATATGCAGGCCTGACCCACTCCACTCTCAACAGACTTCAGCTAGTTCAAAATGCAGCAGCTAGATTATTAAGTGGCTCTAAGAAACGTGAGCATATAACTCCTGTGTTGGCTAAGCTGCACTGGTTACCTGTGGAGCACAGAGTTAAGTTTAAAATGTTACTTTTTGTCTTCAAAGCCCTCAGTGGTTTGGCACCTAGTTACATAGGTGACCTACTAATTCCTTACAGCACTCCAAGATCACTTAGGTCTTCATCTCAGAATCTTCTCTATATCCCCAAAACACGCCTTAAGACTAAGGGTGATAGAGCCTTCTCTGTTGTTGCCCCCCAACTCTGGAATAGCCTACCTGTACATATTAAGTCCTCTCCAACCATTGACTGCTTTAAGTCTAACTTAAAGACTTTCATTTTCTCCCAAGCTTTTAATCTACCTTAATACACCCCCCCCCCCCCCCACACACACACACACACACTCTTTATTCTTTATTTTATTTTTGACCAATTTGTGTATTATTTCAATTATTTATTTATTTTCCCCCCATGTTATATTGTTGTTGTACCATTGTCATTGTTTTATGTTTGTTTGTAAGCACTTTGGTTCAACTCAGTTGTTTTTAAATGTGCTATAGAAATAAAGTTGACTTGACTTGACTTGACTTGGTTGGACATGTATGGTGGTTAGATCATGAATTCTGCAACCGGTATCATGTCCATGAAGTCTGTGATTGGTTATCTGATGGAGCCAGTAACCCCAGGCACTGGCTGTGGAAGTATAGCCTCCTCTACACCCACATAGTTCAGCAGAACAGAAATGGGATATATTATCTTTTGACACCCCATTCTGATCAACCCCAATGATGTTAACATTCTCATGCATGTTTCTAATGGAGAGTTTGCTTGAATTCACTAGCAATATTGTGAGGTTCACAATATTTATGTGCAAATGATCAGACAGACAGACATACACACACGCACACACACACACAGACAGACACACACACAGACACACACACAGAGACACACACACACGACAGTACGACATGTGTCCAGGATTTTATTAATACTTCACGAAAGGTATGTTATGTTATTTTGACTACAGTATGTTAAGTCAAAATATTGTAATTAACAGCCTTAACACCAGGGCTCCGAACCGGTTCAAGGAACGAAAACGAAAACCGAAAACGAACGGAATTTTACGGAATTTTACGAGGAGCAGAAACGGAAACGAAAACAAAATGGTCTTCAACTGTTCCGGAACAGAAACGTTATTCTGAAATCCACAAAACCGGTTAATAACGTTTTTTTTTCGTTCTCTATATATTTTATAAAATTTCACAAAAGCATATCCTATGTCAGGGAGACTATTTCCGGTTGTGCGAAAAACAAGCCCGCATCTACACTGTTAATGTGAGCTAACAAGCCGCTATGTAGCCAACTAGGCCTACCTATCCGTCTGCCACTTCGGATCCTAGGCCAGCTCGTAGCGTAGGCTACTGAAACTTATTTGGAAATTGTTTGTAGCCTATGCGTAATAGCCTATTTTGCCTGTCCACGCCTTGTCGTTTTAAAGTCGGGATTTGAAATGTTTGCGCAATTATAGCCTATTCTATGTAGAAGAGTTAAATTTGGGAAATTTGAGATAGGCCTTGTCAGCAACAGACAGGTTGGAAATTATAGCACAAGCCTTTGAAGAAATCCATATGGATAAAACCAGGTAAGGAGTTTAGCACGTATCCAGAAATATTTTTGATAAGAAATTATTTATAGGCTTAGGTTAGGCTTACAGTAAGTCTGTAGGCTATGGGATGGATTGCCCATCTGAATGTTTTTGGATGCCGCCTGTGATTTATTATTTTTGGGCATAGCTACGGTATAGGCTAAATCAAGGGGAAATAATTAGTACGTCTATTCTAAGGTAAAGTTCACAAAAATAGACTTGATAGGCCCGCCAAACACTGCCGGAACTTTAAGAACGAACGATATTTTGCGTTCCGAACCGGTTCAGGACCGATATGTTGGTGGCGGAACGCATGCAAGAACGAAAACGTTAAACATAGGCCTACCTGAACCGTTCGGAACGGAACGTTTGAAAAATAATTTCGTTTTCAAGCCCTGCTTAACACTAAAACATACTCCCCATACTTCCCATATTCAACATTCTCTCAAAACAGCTGGAATTAAACAGGCTTCAATCTGAAAAAATCTACCAGAAGTCACCATTTAAGGAGTCATTTTTTCAACATTTTCTTTTTTTTTTGGGTGGGGGGGGGGGGGGGAAGGGGGTTCCTACGATCAACAGCACCGCTGCTGGAAAATTTTCTAGGGGAAACACTGCAAGTGCTCTCATGGGAGATCAAAGAGTGGAGTCTGAGGAGGGAACAGAGGGTTGTACGATGATGGCCCAACCAGCAGATCTAAATGTCACGGTGGCAGGGCAGTCAAGGTAGTGCCACAATAAATCTGCCTTTAAAGCCCTCTAGAAGGGTATTAGAGACTGAGAGAGAGGCCGCGACCAGTTAGTGCCCTGGGCAAAGCACCAGGCTACACACACTTCATGCCCATTAGGAAGCTGGTTCAGTAAGGACCAAGGCTGTGCAGTTGGCAACCGAGGATCACATGGAGGTAAATGAAAGTCCAGACTAAACATTCAAAAAGGAAACTGTGTCTGAGTCATCTGTACTGCCAATCCAAAACACCGGCTACACTCTTATATAGATTATAAGACTGGTCTAATTTTTTCAAATGTATGCCCTTCTATCATTACATGTCTGTTGTAGCCAGTTCCATTGATCATATTGGAAGCTAATTGTTGCAGCATACACTCCACGAACAGAACGCCTCAGTTACGTATCTGGTGTAGCCTGCCTGTAACACCCACTTATACAACATTGGTTTATCCAAAATCCCCCAAAAAACATATCATAATTTCAATCATGTGCTTTTGTCTTGTCTTCTTTATTGCTGAACCGGAGCGGTGAGGTGTTAAGAACACCGCCATGGATTGAATATTTTGAGGAAAAAAAGTGTATGTCTTACCTCTACTGCAAGTGTCTACATTAATAAATGTAAATTATGCTCAGATAAAAGAAAGGAGATTAGGGCAACAGAAATAAAGCACAGTGGCACCTGGTCCTCGACCCTGGAAACTAGAGAGGTTTCAAACATGATACCGATCAATAATGTGGGTATTTGAAGCTAATACCCACAATGCACTACAGGTCAATTTTTCATATATTATGAATTATTATGCAACGCTGTGAGAACATACGGCCTGACTCATAATTCATCCTTCACTTCTACATTGGGTGAGAGAATAATATAGATCTCTATGACATGTGACTGTTACCGTGATGAAGGCATTGCGATGCATAACTTGCTCTGCATCTGATCCAGCGGGGTTGAGTAATGCACACTCTGATCATTTCACAAATCAGCCATCATGCATTTGGATTTTACCACTAGCCACTCTCTCTCTTTCTCTCTCTCACACACACACTTTCTTGTTCTCTCTCTCTCTCTCTCTCTCTCTCTAGCTCTTTCCCTGCGCTCTCCTCCCCCGCATACAGGATTTTTGATGGACTGCACAGAGCCATGTCAGAGTGGGCAAGCGATGCATGAAAATCAAAGCACGCACGCACACACACACACGGCCTAACACTCTAATGAATGTGACCTGCAGCAGGGCAGAGATCGGTCTAAAACCCCCTCATTTTTAAAAAACAAATGATAAACAATCATTCAACTTAAAAAGACCTCGCTGATGACCACTTACAAAAACCTGCATGGCCATTTGATTGTTTGCAACCTCCCTTACAGCAATTTAAGGCTTCAAAACAAGTATCCACAAGTGTTTCTCTTCCGTGCTGTGTGGGAGGAGATGTCCAATGTAACATATAAATAAATAAATAAATAAATCACGAGACAAACAAACATCTCTTGGGCAGCAGAAGAGACGACGCTCAGTGAAGGGAGCTGCTGGTGCTGAGCTAATGCCTGCCTGGAGTACACAGCAAGTTCCTTCCACAGCCACACACACACACACACACATTCACGCCTCACATGAACACAAACATACACACCAGTGGACAAACACACACCGCCTGTAACATCAGCTGGACTCTTTCCCTCACTGTGATAATGAGGCAGCTCCCTTAACACACTCAACAAGTTGGATGGTATTTTGAGTAAGAAGCCTCTAACCTCCCAACCCTCCCTGTAATTAGGCATGTAAATAATAATCAAAGATGGGCACACTGCCAGTGGCAATTAGCCCAGTGTCTAGCGCTCTCTCTCTCTCTCTCTCTCTCTCTCTCTCTCTCTCTCCCTCTCTCTCTCTCTCCCTCTCTCTCTCTCAGCAGATCAGTCCAAGCACTGCTCCCACATCTCTATGGGACAAAGAAATGCACTAGCAGCGAAAAAGGGCTGCTTTACGAGATGAGGCTGATTCTGAAAAACAGTTTAAATTCTCTGTTGAATGTGTACTTACACACACATAAACACACACACACACACACACACACACACACACACACACATAGTTAAATGATGTACACGTTGTGTCAGTCATTATGATAACATTCCATGGGTGCATTCAAATTCCTCTGTACATCACTGGAAAAGGTGGAGAGAGAGACAAAGAGCGCAGGAAGAGAGGGATGAGAGAGAGGAAGAGTTGAGAGTGTGAGAGAGAGGGAGGGAAGGTGAAGGAGTGTGAGAACAAGTGAGAGGGTAAAAGCAAGAGGGAGTGACAGCAGAGCTATCAACACTCTCTGTGTTATATTTGCTGATGTTACTATAACGGTAGTAGGTCCAAAGAAATCTGCTGAGCGGGGAATGTGTGTGTTGGTGTGAGAGTGATGCGTGCTTCTCTGTTTGTGTGTGTGTGTGTGTGTGTGTGTGTGTGTGTTTTGTGTGTGTGTGTGTGTGTGTGTGTGCTGAGGGTCAAGGTGGCATGCTGGTATGTGCTGTCAATATGCCATGGGCAGGCAGCTGGACGGTGCCCAGATAAGCATGCCAGTTCTCAGCTCTCTGACACGGTGCCAGGCTCACGGCCTGCTCTGCCAGTCAGGGCTCTATTAAAGGCTTTGGCTCCGAGGTTGGACACACCAGGCTCCCATGACCCCATATGTGCTAGTCATTAGTATAGCTGTCTTTAATGAGTGACGCTGGGAACATTATTACCATCATCACTATTAACATGTTCTTTCACACTTCTCTCACTGTAAGCTGATTTTTCCTAGATGAAGCTAAGTGAGGGACATTATTATTGGCATATACCGAAGTAGTGATGTTGTCTTATCTTTTTGTCTTTATTGTTTAATTTTAACTGATTCTCTGTGACTTTATTAAGTTATGTTATGTTCTTGGCTTTGCAGATTGCACGGGACTTTAATTCACAACTGCTGTTGTGTTTAAATATGCTTTATAAATAAATTGAGTATGGAGTATTTGGGCTGGACATGGAGTTTAAACTTATTTAACAGCTGTTGTGTATTTGAAGTATATATTTGTATTATATTATATACTGCTTATAATATTATTAAATATTATATATAATATTTTAAAGCTTTCAAATATATACTGTAAATATATATTTACAGTATATATATTTGAAAGCTTTAAAACATGCATTTCCAGCATCACTGAAGCCTGACTCACATTGTACAGGATGTCCGTCCAGCCCTCCATGGTGATGCACTGGAAGACGGTCAGAATGGCAAACAGGATGTTGTCAAAGTTGGTGATGCCAAAGTTGGGCCCAATCCAGTACTCTCTGCATTCAGTGCCATTATCACACTGCCGAGAGGGCCGCTCTATGCCACACGGGTGATCTGCTGCCCGCTCACCTGCAGAATGGAGGGAGAGAAAGAGAGTGAGTGAGTGAGTGAGTGAGTGAGTGAGTGAGTGAGTGTGTGTGAGTGTGTGTGTGTGTGTGAAGGGGAGGGGGGGGGGGGGGGGGGGGGCTGAGTGAAATTACATTAGCATACTAATTTGCTCCTGATAATACCATGTAATAGTTCCTGCTGTACTCATCAGGAACTCATGCTGTACTTCCACTGAGAAAACTCTCACTGATACACTGGCTGACTGAGGAATCACAGGACACTACACCCATACATACATACATACAGGACACACATACTGAGCCAAAGGATACATAAAATCTTAAGACAAACCTACGAGCATGTTAATCATACACACACACACACACACACACACACACACACACACACACACACAGACACACACACACACACACACACACACACACACACACACACACACACACACACACACACACACACACACACACACACGTCTGCCTGCAGCTGTCAACATTTCACTCATGATGTCACAAGAAGCCTTGTTACCACTGCTGCCTAATTAAAGATGCACGCATGTGCACGCACATGCACGCACATGCACACACACACATGCACACACACACACACACACTGTCAAAACCCCTCACGTCACGCAAAGAGTGGTCTGGACACACCTTCTCCGTTATTAGATAAACTGATGTCTTGATTGAGTCTGATTGGTGCTGATGGGTCATCTTACATAAGGTTGACACTGCTGTAATTACCATGGAGCAGGATCACACCTGACACACCAGTCCACCTGAGCAACTGCATGGACGTGATTGGTGTGCCCCACTCGCCACAACGTTACCTAAAAACATTATATGGACACTACGTCCCTCTTGCCAGATCAGACTGTCCTTGACCAGTGACCTGCACTTTGATATCCAATATGTTATGCAACCGTGCTGCATCAGAGATGGGTCTACTTCTCGAGATCTCTCTGCCAATTGCAGCTGCTCTATCTCTCTTTCTCTCTCTCTCTGTCTCTCTCTCTCTCTCTATCTCTCTTTCTCGCTCTCTCTGTCTGTCTCTCTCTCTCTCTCTCTGTCTGTCTGTCTGTCTGTCTGTCTGTCTCTCTCTCTCTCTCTTTCTTTCTTTCTTTCTTTCTCTCTCTCTCTGACAAGTCCACTCCGGTCCTCTCCACAGGGGTCTGCGTGAGCAGCAGACAGACGTGAAGTGAGAACGTCTGCATTAGAAAACAGGCCTCTACACATCTCCTCCAGGGCAGTGGGTGGTGAGTGGGCTGTGTAAAAAAACATGACAGATTCCCTCTCCTCTGCTATAAACTGCCAGTTAGAATGTGTGTGGTGTGTTTGTGTGTATTTGTGTGTGTGTGTGTGTGTGTGTGTGTGTGTGTGTGTGTGTGTGTGTGTGTGTGTGTGTGTGTGTGTGTGTGTGTGTGTGTGGACTGCGAGATTTGCGGAAGGTTTTGGATAAGCTGATGAATCCCCACTCCTCCTCACACTTCTGGACGTGTGGGCCAAAATGTACCCACTCACTTTTCATATAGCCTTTCAAAAAGACAGTTTCAGTCACTTCCCAGTTTAAATCCTACCCATTTTGGTTTTGGTTACAGTTCAAGACAGGTGCTGTAATTTGTAAATTCAAAATCATATACTGGATGCAGCATTACCTTCAGCCACTGTAGCCAAGCTGATCAAATAAACTGAAAGTAATGAATGTACTCCTCTCAGCAGAAATGTGCATTGGCAGACCACCAAACCTACTCCGTTTTTTCCCAGAAATCCTACATAAATCATGTAATACAATACACATGGCTATGTGTAATGGCAGCCAGCAGATATACAGTAGAGCAAACCTTGGTCCCTGACACCTTCATAGAGTTGCTAGCAACAGACATTTGCAACCATTGGTTGTCAATTATAAACAAATTAGAATTAGCACTTTGTCAGCTACCTGTGTCAAGATTGAAGCAGGTGGTGTGGAACTTGCCCATGTAGAACTCCACACCGATGATGGCAAACATGACGATGGCAAAGAAGAGCAGCAGGCCGATCTGCAGCAGAGGAACCATGGCCTTCATGATGGACTTCAAGACCACCTGCAAGCCTACAGACAAGGGGGGGGGGTGAAGATTCAGAGATCACATCAGCATGTTCTATATATCTGCAATACGTAAATCTCTTACTGCGCTCGAAATTAGATGTTTGGTGAGCAATAAAAAAAAAAAAGTAGTTATTTTTTTTATAGTCAGGCACTTACTGGGGATACCCGATACCAGCTTCAGGGGTCTTAACACTCTCACAGCCCGCAGGGTCCTCAAGTCGAACTCGGAGCCTACTTTGTCGGTTGCAGACCCTACGGTACTCTGCGCTACGGTCAGAATGCTGTAAACACACAGAGGAATAGGATGTCAGCGGTCTGCTCTCTATTGGAACACTTGCTCATGGTGAAGACGGCACATGTAAATCTGTATTTTACATGACTGCGTTCACAATTTCTCTTTCACGCTTTGGAAATGTTTTTCTTACTGTCTTAGAGCCACTCTTCACACACACACACACACACCTGCAACTCATATGAAGGGATTACACAAGAATTCATAACCACACAGAGAGACAGAGTTTCGCAAATGTACACCCACCCACACACACACACACACACACACACACACACACACACACACACACACACACACACACACAATCCCTGCCTGCCTGTCAGTGTGGGATCTTAACAAAGCGAGCGCCCACGCTTGTGAGCGCAGCCAGGCAAGAGACCATGCTGACTCCAGACTCCCCAGCAGCCCGAGTGGAACATCAGCATAATCTAATCTAATCCCATCACGGGATGGCAGGCTGTACGCGTTGTCAAGGCAACACAGCAGAGCCAAGCCACACCAAGCTCATAGGAGCTCTTGTGTTACACACAGGACAAGACAATTACCCATAACACAAAAAAGTCCACTTTCATCAACCAAAGCCTGTGTAACACATAGTAGTAGTAGCAATTTATGTTTAATACCATGACAGCATCTATGGATACATTAAGGCAAAAAACTTATATTATACAAATATTAATAAGATATGTAATAAATAAAATGACATAAATAAAACAAACTACATTTGATAAAAATTCCTGTGAAACATAAAAAAACCCATAAAAGAACAGTGAAGCAGAGAAGCATCCTCTTGTGTGGGTGTATTTAAATTTGTATTTAAATCAAACAAAGCATGCAGTATTCTTATAGTACAGCATTCAAAAGGTTGCTTCTTACAGCATCACTGGGAATACATTGAGATGTCTATGGCAAACACAAGGAGCCAGTTCCAACTGATCCTAACCAAGATAGGCATGCGCACATACATGTGTGAAAAAGCTGCTCTACTGTACAGTACTTTGCCAAGAGCAAACCCCCAACTATCTTCCTAATGATCTGATCTAATTACCCTCACTGCTTCAGAGGGAGACGAAGAGCAATTAGGACCAAAAAGACTTGAGGGGAAAAAGGCGGGGGCAAAAAAGGCAAAGTGAGAGGAAATGTGGGGGACAAGAGAGAATGAACCATTTTAGAGACACAGAGACAACATACTGTAGACAGAGATGGGATGAGGAGACACCACAGACAGAGACGAAGGGAATAGAGAAGAACAAGTGCTGGAGTGGAGATCCATCTGGGGAGGAGGGATGGAGGAGGGATGGAGGGATGGAGGAGGTGGTGGGGGGGTGGAGGGGGATGGAGGAGGTGGTTGGGGGGGTGGAGGGGGGATGGAGGAGGTATGGAGGGGGGGGCTGTTGTTTTGACACTAGGCAGAAAGGAGCAGCTCACTGGCCAGTCCTGCGCTCGCCCTCAGCCACAGGGACTCAGCTGGCACACACACACACACACACACACACACACACACACACACACACACACAGTAGTACACACTATGAGGCACAGAGAAAAAGATGGGAAGAGAGGGGGGAATGAAAGTGGAGTGAACAAAAACAAGGAGAGGAGAGGGATGGAGAAGGAGGTGGAGAAGATGGACAGAACAGAGGAGACTAAACTAAAGTAACAGCAGATAGAGGAATAGAGAGAGAGAGGAGAAGAGATGAAAAAGCCTAAAGGGTTGTGGGATCATGGGGAGAGTCGGGGGGCAGAGCAGATAAGCTCCATTAAATGTGACAGAGCTGTCGCAACATGACCACCACCCCCTGCCTTTCTCTCACTCACACTCAACTATGTACACAAACCAACACACACACACAAACACACACACACACAGACACACACACACACAGACACACACACACACAGACACACAGTAAAAAGGCAAAAGGGGAAAATAATATAACACAACAAAAGACCAACAAAAGTACCATAATAGAACCATTCCTACATAGGTCAATAATCTAATCAAGAATACGGGCTGCTTTATGGGCAGTCTGAGGGGCCGGAGTGCTAAGGCCACATTGCTCCAGGACTGTGTGCTCTCATGGTGGGCTACTCACAGCCCAGGAGGAGCTGAGCAGAGAGGGTCAGAGAGAAAAGCAAAGCACTTGGACATGCATCAACACCTGTGGGTCAAACAGGAGGATGGAGGGACGCAATTTGCACTTTACCAGTTCTGCATTAGCTTCCACAATCTCCCATTACTGTCAGGCAAGTCATTCTGAATCAATTGCTTTTTGTATTTCTTGCTAGGAAAATCTGAGCAAAATGATCTTAAAGAAGAGAATAAAAGCTTTTTTAGGGTACCTGTTCTCTCCAAGTACACTTCCTTTGAGTATTCACACTTAATCCCAGTGAAGAGATCAGTGCAAAAGTCCACAATCATGTTTGCACATCAATAGAAACTGAACCTATGGCCTACTTTGGGTCTGCAACTAAAACACTCCGGTGTAGCCTCCCTGTAAATCATACTCTTTCTGAAATCAGGGAAGTCAGAGACTAAGCAACATTTGAAAGAATTTGATCTCAAAGAAGATGATTTGTATGGGGATAACACCGACTATTATCATACTCGAAAATCCAGTGCACTCAAATCCAGAAGCATCCAGAGTAATAAAGCAGACTCTCCTTTTGCTGTGAAGTTAGCAGTTCATCCTTGCCATCCCACTGCCTCTATCATCTATAATGCCTCAAAATAATGTCCCAAGGGACCGTCACTCCTGAAACGATGACTCACTGTGGATATAAAAAACACCCTTGTGGCCACGATAAGGCCAGCAAAAGATAGACAGACAGAATTCCATTCATATGATTGGGGAGAATTCTACAGGGAGGTGGATGACCTGCTCGTCACAGGGAGGAGTGTTTTTTTTGTAATATCCTGCTTATCGTTGCTGCTGCAGATTTGTGTGGGGCAGGAAATAAGGAGGGTGATGCTATCAACTGTCCATTGCACATACTGTAAGACTACTCAAGACCCAAGTTCTTTAGCATCTCCACATTGCTATTCTGAAAACATCAGACAACAAACAAAAACATCAGAAAGGGAAAGGACCGGCCATTTACGGTAACCATCAATTTATATATTCAGTTATTTCATGAATTATCAAATTTATTCAACAGTACATAATAAAACAACATCCCTTGCCATCGCTATTCTCTTCCACTGGCTTGGTTGATAGCCTCTGTTATTCTTTCAAACGGTCAAATAACTGCCCTCTCTTAGGGCCACAGCAATTAGGTCCACACTTCAAAGGACACTGTCTACCCATCCCTCCTAAACCGCCTGCACAATTATGTAAGCAAATCAGTCTCCAAATGACACTGATGATTTGCATCATGACTCAGGCCTCCACTCTGAAAGTAAATGAATTCACTTAGTTCACTAATGAATTCACTAGTTCAGGAACAAATGAATTCACTAGTTCAGGAACAGACAAACGAAAATCCAGACTGCCGTTGGGAGTTTGTGGGAGTGTCGAGAGCTTAAGCCCTAATTTGGTATGAGGTTGGCTAGTCTGATGCGTATTCCCAGGACCCCATGGGTCTATATTTACTCACTGTGGCCTGCCCAGCAGCTAGTACACTGCCCCCCCCCCAGACAGCGCCAGTGATTGACAGAGTCTGATTTACCTCCAGTGCAGCAGGGAGGCTGCCGACAGACCTGACACTCTTTTAAATGAGCTCACTGTGCATGAGAGAAGTGTGTGTGTGTGTGTGTATATATGTGTATATGTGTATAGGTATGTGTGAATGAGAGAGAAAGAGGGCGCATGCGTGACTGTGTGTGTATGTGTATGTGTGTGTGTGTGTGTGTGTGTGTGTGTGTGTGTGTGTGTGTGTGTGTGTGTGAGAGAGAGAGAGAAAGAGAGTGAAAGAGAGAGATGGAGGGAGGAAAGACTTCTTAAATGTACAAAGACACCTGATTATGTGTTATGTCTGCAACCAGGAATACAATTCCCAGGTCAGGTCACATCAATAGTCATTTCAGTGACCTGGAAACAGTCCAGCAGGGAAGGACAGAGGGGCGATGGACTCCTCTGGACATGAAGCCGTTGAACAACCTAAAGTATTATGACAGAGTAATCCCTGCCAGAACAGGCGCGCACATAGTATTCATTACTGTGTGCTTCTGTCACTGTGTTTCACAGGAGGTGTGTGTCCCATAGATATATATACAGTACATATACTACATATACCTATGCTGTGTCCAGTTCAACAGGTGGACTTCCCACAGCCATGGAAACAACTGTTCCTACTGCCGACAATAGATAATCAATAATTCAAACTAGCCTGAAGATAACTCTCCATCACTCATCCATGGAACAGATTATGAGCAAACAAACATACAAACTAATATTGGATCAGAATGGTTTCATCAATCATCATAAATCCCAGACTTCAGTACCATGCTGACAATGGAAGAACACAGCAAATGGGGAAAGTACTAATCAATGCTTGTGTGTGTGAGCCGAGCATTAATAAAGAGAAATCCATTACCAGGGTCACCATGCATCTCTGAACCAAAGCCCTCTCACCCAAAGGCTGGACAAAAGATGAAACTCTCTGATCTAAGTAGTAGCTCTTAAGTATGAGTGTCTGCACAGTGTGTGTGTGTGTGTGTGTGTGTGTGTGTGTATTTGTACCCTTGCAAGTGTTGTGTTTGCAAACTTTTGATGATGTGTGCAGTGTCTGATATGTGCAGTGTCTTCCATTCACAGCTGTGGTGCAGGTTAGGGTGTATGATGCCAGTGTGTGGGTGTTTGCTTTGTCTAGACACATCAGCTCAGAAGATCCATCACACACAAACACACACACACACACACACACACACACACACACACACACACACACACACACAGACACACACACAGACACACACACAGACAGACACACACACACTTGTCAAAACTCAAAAAGATATGAATGAGAGTGGAGAGAGAGGTTTAAAGCAAAATATTTGCTGAGAGAGAGGGAAGGAAGAGGTGTGGGGAGACATGATATGACACATATTGAAAAGAAAGGAAAAAGAAAGATAACAAGAGAGAGGTAAGGAGAGAAAGACTGAAGCAGAAAAAGACTAAACAGCCGACATAAAGTCAAATAAGAACTTTAGCCAGCACTGGCCGTCTACTGGGAGGCTGTGGATGTAATTACTGTGAACCTCAGACAAGGAGAGGGGGAATTGACTTGGCACACGTCTGTGTCTCAGACAGGTCTCTCCCTCACTCCCACACCTTCAAACAGTGGTCAGCCATCAGCGACAGCCGGACACTGACTACAGGCTAGGCCAGATAGGGAAAAGTCACAGCATCTTACCAAAACACACACACACAGACACACAGACACACACACACACACACGGGCGGTGGTAGTGTAGTGGTTAAGGAGCTGGGATAGCGTGCAGTAGCCTGAAAGTTGTTGGTTCAATTCCCAACTTCCACCGTTGTGCCCTTGAGCAAGGCACTTAACCCCAAGCTGCTCCGGGGACAATGTGATCCCTTGTAATATAGCTGACATATGTAAGTCACTTTGGTCAAGAAGTGTCTGCTAAGTGTAATGTAACACACATACACAGTATACCAGATAACTAATTAGAGACATAATTATACTGGCAAATTAACATGGCCCAGAGCTTTTGAAACCCATCACAAACCTAATGAACAGTTTCCAATATTACTGGCCAACATTATTGATAAAAATAATTTGCACTAGTGAAATCCCTAAGAAAGCGTAACAACAGACAACCAGTCCGCCTGCCTGACAGTCTCAATGACCATAGACGTCTGGGAATGGAGGGAGAAGGCAAACGTGTGGATGAGCAACTGCTCTCTGAATGGGAGGATGAAAACAGAAGCCGACAGAGCCACGGAAGAGCCCTGCTACAGCTGGAGGGCTTTCGCTCGGTTTTTGAAGAAACGCTCCCGAATATGGCCGTCTGTGAGTCACCGACAGAGCAGAGGGGAGGATCACTGGGGTGGAAGAAGCAGCATTAAAAAAACAGAGGAGCGCGTGCACGCGCAGACAACACACACACACACACACACACACACACACACACACACACACACACACACACACACACACACACACACACACAGAGAAAGACAGAGAAAGACAGACACAGAAAGACAGACAGAGGGAGAGAGAAAGAGGAAGAGAAAAGACGATTCCTGAAGCAGTAAAACAGTAAAACAGACTGAGATCATTCAGAACTGCAATCAAAACAAATTGCTCCACAAGCAATGAAAACTCTATTTCTTTTTTTTTTGTTGTTGTACTGTATCTGCTAATCACTAGCTGAACAGCATTAGTCTTTCAAAGCCAAGTCATTTTGTGAACATTTGGCCATGGCCAGCTCTAATGGATATTATTAGAAGGCTGGACTTGTAAGCCTCGGTGCTGTTGCTCTTGTGGCTGCTGTGGTCAGTGGCACTGCCTCCCTCCAGGTTCCTCAGGTTTTTTGTTTTTTTTTCACGGGAGCAGCCGGGCTTTGATGCCAAGCGTGGGCCGGATCAAGCCCTGGTGCGCCACGCAGAGATGGCGTGGCAGAGGAGGCTGGCATTTGCCCACGATGCCTGGGAAGAGTAGCCTGGTGAAGGCATCCTGACTGCCATGGGCCATTTGGATCAAATATGCCTGTCTGGCAGCACAGCTTCATATGGCGATTCACAATGTGTAACACACACACACACACACACATACACACACACTTCAAAGAATGTTCACTGACTGATGCACTTACACACATACACGCACACACATACAATATGCACCAATTCAGACAAACATACAAGAACGCATCTGACACACATGGCAATTCAAATGTACACTCACTCACACGCACGGAAGCCACAAATAGACAGGCCTAAACAGCGCTCACTCTCCCTCATTCCAGCACACTCCTGCATGAAGCAGAGGCAGCCAAGCAGAGGCAAATATAGCAGCGAAGAGAGAGGTGTGGGGGTTGGGAGGGTGGGGGTGTGGGGGTTGGGGGGGTGGGGGTGTGGGGGTGGGGGTGTGGGGGTTGGGAGGGTGGGGGTGTGGGGGTTGGGAGGGTGGGGGTGTGGGGGTTGGGGGGGTTCCAAACTGATCTCTGAACTGAACTGCCATCTCCCCCTAATCATTCCACCGCGGCTGGATGGAGATGGGGAAAAAACCTTTAGAAGCTCATCCACCACAAAACACACAAACGTGCACGCGCATACACAAACGCATACACAAACACACACACACACACACACACACACACACACACACACAGATGGGACATGTGGCTGGAGGTGTTAATGGAATCCTGTGTTCCTGGGACGCTGGCGTGGGGCCGTGTGTCCGTGCTGGTGTGACTGTGGGGTGAAGTGTGATTTGAGAGAGAGGGGGGGAGAGAGAAAAAGAGAGAGAGAGAGAGAGAGAGAGAGAGAGAGAGGGAGGAGGTTGGCAGAGGGAGAGGGGTTGACATTGGCACTGGCGCCGAACCAGAGGAGGCAAAGTACCACCCCCCCACCTCCACCGCCCCCACCTCCCTCCCTGTGTTTGTGTACCCGCCTCGCTCCATTAAAGCAGCGGCTCGTGCCACGCTCGCGTGCCCACTCTGCTCCGTCCACTGCACGGCCGCCCGCACGCTCGTCCGACTCCTCTCTACCCTTCCCTTCCCTTCCCTCCACCCATCCGCCCTCTGCTCCACACTTTCATCCCCACTGACTCTCTGACACTTCTCTCTCTCTCTCTCTCTCTCTCTGTCCCTCTCTCTTCTACTCTCCCCAATTTTCCTCGACTCACTCATCCTTGCTCTTCAGATCCCCTCAGATTTCTCGCCTTCTCACCAATCAGTCTCCACTGTTTTCTATCCGTCTCGTTTCTCCCTCTTGTCTCAGACGCCATCTCTCCTCCTCCTCCTCCTCCTCCTCCTTGTGAAATAGTGGAATAATTAACACAGGGTTGCTAATGTGTCCCTGGATGATCTCGCACTAATTGCTGAGAAAATTAAAGGAATGAAAAAAGCAAAAGAACAGTCAGTCTTTCTTTCTTCACCTTATAACCTCAGAAATCTAACTAAGTCACTTTCCACTTAACAATGTGCAGAGTGATGTTATTAAGAGTATAACCGAATTTTAAAAAAGGATTGGCAACAATTAGCTACATCATACCCTGAGAAAAACATACACTTCCCATAAATAAAGGCCACAAAAAAATGACTTCCCATCACAGACACATGAGCTTCTCCCAACACCAATTACGTGACTAAAACAATTACTTCAGTCAGTACCCAGAAAAACAGAACTCCTCATTCAGTTCCCATACTAGAAGGTAGGGGGGGGCACCATCTCCTCTCTTCTACAGTATGTCACATTGTTTCCAACTCGAGTGAGTTTGTGTGTGTGTTTGTGTGTGTGTGTGTGTGTGTGTGTGTGTGTGTGTGTGTGTGTGTGTGTGTGTGTGTGTGTGTGTGTGTGTGTGTGTAGGAGCATGCCGAGGTGCCCCCGGGGCAGAATGGCACGACGTTACCTCATTACAGGGCCCAGTGGGCAGGTGTTCTGGGGGAAGCGAGTGCAAATGAAAAGGATTTGGCCACCGTGTCCGAGGCTAAGCACACCCCCGCTGCTAAGTGCCTGGCCGGATGCCTTCACTGACGTGTGTGCCCCACATCCCCCCCAGTGACCCCCCAAAGGATAACCACCCCACCCCCCCACTCCACCCCCTCTCGCTGGCCCATATGGGATCAGATCTGCTCCCTGACACAGGCTCTCTTTCTCTCTCCTCTCTCTTTCATTTTCCCTCCCCTAATCGCTCTCTATTGTTCCTGCTCTCTCGTGGATGGATAACATATGCGTCTTAGCAGGGGACTTGGATGTGATCCCGCAATGCTTGTATAGCATCCGTGTCCCTCGTTTTCTAGAGTACCTTCTAGCTGGATGTAAACACCAAAGCAGCCCATCTCAGGGAGGTGAACTCAGAATGCCTCTTACCTGGTCGGCAGCAAGAGGAAGCACAGGAAGGGAGATGGAGCGATAGAGAGGTTCATTTAAATGAAAGAAAGAGAAAGAGCAAGAGGAGTCCTGTGACGACTCACTAGATCTTTTCACCTGAAAAGACATTTACTCTCACTGAGCGTTTGTGCTCAGTGAGAGTAAATGTCTTTTCAGGTGAAAAGATCTGCCAGACTGTCTGACTGCAAACTGACTGCAAACTGTCCAAACATTTACGTGAAAGAATGATTGATACTGGAGAAATGGCTTTGTGTTTGAGTTTGAGGCATATACTGTAGGTGAAGAGGAGATGGCCTCTGCTATGTTACCATTTTTTCTGTTTTCAATACTGAAAGGACAGAAACTTTACATCTACTTTGTCTGAAATACCTAATAATGAGATAAGCTGTGTGTGTGTGTGTGTGTGTGTGTGTGTGTGTGTGTGTGTGTGTGTGTGTGTGTGTGTGTGTGCGCGCATGTGTGTGCATGTGCGTGTGTGTGTGTCAGTAGGCATCTGTGCACTGTTTTGTGTTTGACTCTCACGCCAGACCTTCCGCTGTCCCATTCATTAAGAGCATGTGAAGAACGCACACATTAAAACCTGCCACCCTCTCTCTCTCCATCTCTCTAGCTACTAAAACCTTGTCACTGGGAGATGAAGCTAGGTGTAATATCACAGCTTTCATCGCCGTATTAAATTCAACAGCGTTTATTTCCAAGAGAAGCAAATCAAGCGAAACCCATTCTCTCCCATATGCCAGCGCTAAAACAAAGCCGCCGTGCTTACGTTTTACGTGCTTTGTTAGAAAACAAATTTGGTGAGAAATTGCCGTTTCAGGCTGCGGAAAATATTGGATAAGAATATTTCTCACGGGGGAAAAAAAAAAGTGCTCGATGCAGATATAGAATAGCATGTATGAAATGTGAAGCATGGACCAAGAAGTGACAACAAAAATATAGATTTCTCTTCCTCCACCAGCGCTTTGATAAGGTGGCTGAGAGAGCCTGCAGTAAACCAACACTGTCATCTGTACACGCCTGTCTGTTCACACCATGTCAGGAAGCAAAGAACAGGCTGTACATGGGGTTCATGCCAGATGAAAAGAACTGACTACTACACCTTAACATGCATCTTATGGGGGTGTAATGTACCATTACCATTTAGACCACATAAAACACCCACACACACAGACACAGTGTAACGCACTCTTGCCCTAATAGGTAATAGACATCAGGTGAGATGCTTCTTCTTTGATTATTCTGTGTCATTACTGTTATGTTTATATGATACATCAAAAGGGCAAACGTGTGTGTGTGTGTGTGTGTGTGTGTGTGTGTGTGTGTGTGTGTGTGTGTGTGTGTGTGTGTGTGTACGTGTATGTGTGTGTTTTTGGACTGAGTGTGTGTACCTTCCCCTCGGCCTTCAGTCTATCACTAATGAGAGGTAAAATATTCTGTCATTAGAGTGGCGCTCTGAGCCCTACTGACATAAAACAGCTCACTCACTTTAACACTGTTCAAGGAAAGGAATACACACACACCACACACACACACACAGACAGGCCAACCCAAACGCTCAGTGTGATTATTATGAACAGCCACCCACTCACACATTAGTACAGAGTGTACTGTGAACAATCCCCCATCCCCACCCAAACACACACACACACACACACACACACACACACACACACACACACACACACACACACTCCATGTTTCCAACACAACCCAGTACAAAGCACAACATAATAATTCTCTCTTCTTGATTAATATGGTCAATAGACAAGACACAATGTGGAGTGCTTTCAATTTTCCATTTACTGCAACATGTTCATCGTACACAGGGTTTCATGATGCTTTTCAACACCTCTGTTTCCAGAGGAAAGCGTCTTCCGTAGTGCGTACCGTCTTCAAGACTACAGCAATGTTTTCATGACCTAAGCGCGATCGATCTCCGTGGAGAATACCGTAAAACTTCAAATAATAGCCGAGTCCCTAAGAGACGCCTGTGTCTTTTAAACGCCTGGTGTGGCTACAGGTTTGGGTTAAAGGCTGGTCTCCAGTAGAGGCCTGGTCTGTTTTTTAGATTTTTTCGGGTTGTTTTGATCTTCTAAAACCCTGGCTATATACTGAAATAGCTTAATGATGTAAAGTCAAGGGCGCAGTTTTTTATTGATGAGTTGGAGTGGCAAGTGCTGCGCATAGTTGCAGTGGTAAAACTTCTCACTCTTAGACCTACTCATACACAGCGCTGAAATGGCGTATTTAGCTGTCTAAATTTGAAGCTGGGAGAGAAATGGTCGGACATCCATGATTATTGTGTTATTCAGCACCCCTGGCCAAAAATATGTTCCCTGCGCCTGGAAGTAGGCTATGATTTGAAATGTCGACTGTTGTCAAATTTGCCAAATACGGGAGAAACGATATGGTTCATGGTCTCTCATGCTGTTTCATTCGTGCCAAAGGAGCGAGAATGAAACATTACGCACGTTCCACTTTTGCATAAATAATTCCCGAACGGTTTTGGTCAGGGATGATAATGCAACTGTATTTAACAAAGGACCGATATAGGCTATTTGCTAGTGACAAAATATGAGCTTTCAGTGTGATACGATCTCTTTGTAAATTACGTTTGATTAAAACGTGTTTCATCTGTTCTGGCTATCCCTGCTATTTGGATCTTACTGTATCTCACTCAATGAACAACATCTCAACACTAAATGAATGATGATCCGTAATTGTCATCAGATAGCCTAGTCATATAGGTAGACATTCAGTGTGTTTGAAATAATTAATTCGATAATATTTTCCATCTTTGCAGAGGAAAAGTTTTGTGTAAAGGGAATTAAAGGCCTGTCTCATATAGACGCCTGTCTGTAATACTAGCCGGTGCAGTTTGGCGATTTGGGAAAATAAAAGCCCGGGCTATTATTTGGAGTTTTACGGTAGTAAAGTAAATGCCAATAGAAAAAACACCTGAAGGTCAATGTTCAATCTACAGCCTACACCACCTGAGAAGGGAGGAGGCCAGGAGCCCCAGTCAGGCTGAGGAGAAATATTCACTGCAAGCTATTGATGATGGGAGAAAAGGAGAGGAAGAATTAAGCATCAAGGAGGGGACATGAAAGGAAATTTTAAACTATGCTGACCACACAGTATAAAAATCAACCACTCCACCTCGGGTTGGCGATACGTGAGCGAACAGCGATCTACCAGCTGGACGGTGTGAGAGAAAACAAAAGCCGGCCGGCTCGAGGAGGCACGAAGCAATTTGTCGAGACACAAGGCCCCCCCTGATGGCGTGGCAGCGAGCAGAGAAAAACCTACTCTCATCAGGGCTTTTGAGACACACAGCTGCGCTCTTCACTGGAGACACATGGAGCGGGAGAGAGCCAGGCGCGTGAGATGAGACGAGACGAGAAGAGACGAGGAGAGCATGCTCAGCTCACTACTGGGGGTTTGGAGCAAACACAAGACTCCATCCGCAAATCTGTGCGTCTGTGTATATTTGCTCACATGTGGGAATGAGTGTTTGCTTGTATTACGATGTGGTAGTAGTAAAAACCGTAGTTCGTTTTCTGTCTTCAAAATGGACCTTCTTTTGATTTCTGCACAAGATTATGTTGAATTGTTGAAAGAAATGATATATTGATATGATATGATATGATATATGATATGATATATGTGCCTAGTGCCAAACAATCCAGCCCAGCACAGAGACATCTGTGAGAAAAAAAAGAATAGGATACATGCACATTACTTTTGTTTCTTCATTGCTTTTGAAACAGCGTCATGCAACAATCACAATGCAGAAAAGCACAAGGGAAAGGGAGGAAAAGAGATGCAAGAGAGAGAAAGGAATCGGCTTTAGCATCATCATCCCATGCCCCACTTTAAGCCCGTATCTATGGACTGTCAAGCTGCAGACGGTTGGCATTGTTGCCGAGGCGCTACTCATCAGCATCCGCCCACTCCATCTCCAAGCAGGAGGTTAGCGTTGTGCCTTCAAGAGCGCGCGTCTCTCATGCCTCCGTTTCAAGAGCACGGCTACACACAGCTGACTGACTACACTACCACTGTCACTGCTAGAGCCTGGATGGAGGAGGTCGGAGTCGGTTCCAATCCAGCTGAGCATCAAATTGGAATACTGTATGAATTGGCTGAATGAGGGGGTAAAGCCCAGTAAAATACACCACCCCAGCAGAACCACCACTGAGACGCTTTCAAGGGGAAAAAAATTAATTGAGATGTTTTGCTGATTATACACATCATGTGCCCTGACGTTGACCACACTATGACCATAGGCTTGTGCGCACACTTATGCTTAAACACACACACACACACACACACACACACGCACTCACACACACATGCACGCACACAGACACACACACACACACACACACACACACACACACACACACACACACACACCCAACAATAAGCGCCTCTCTATTCTTTGTATGCCATCTCGTTCTGTCTTGGGCAGGGTGTGTGGCTCCGACGAGGACCTGGTTTCATTTCCTGTGTCAGCGATCCAGCTCATCTCGGCTCAGCTCGACGCCCTTCGCACAGCTGACCGGACGAAGCCACTATAACCCTCATTCACTGACCGAGCCTCAATTCATCCACAGCCAATACAGCAGATGTGCACAGAGGCAAACAGGTACAGCAGAGCAGTGCACAAACGAAAAGAAATAACAATGATGGGATAGAGAGAGAGCGAGAGAGAGAGTGAGAGAGAGAGAGAGAGTGAGCAGAGAGTGAGAGAGAGTGAGCAGAGAGGGAGAAAGTGCAACCTAGAGAAAGAAAAAAAGACAGACAGAGAGAGACAGCGACCAAGAGAGAGAGAGAGAGAGAGAGAGAGAGAGAGAGAGAGAGAAAGGAGTGTACAAGAAAAGTGGAAGGAGATAAGGAGGTCATTTAGCTGCAGTGTAACCATGGTTTTAATTGTGCAGCCGGAGTAGAGGATCAGTATTGGGGGGGGGGGGGGGCTGTAGATGGCTCCCCACCCCTCCAGCCCATGTCCATTTCCTGGCTAATCTTCAAGATAAACACATTACCGCTCCCAGGGAGGAGGAGGAGGCGCTTAGCTGGAGCGCTGAGAGACTCCAACAAGACCGATGCCACCAAACGGCCACAGAGGAGCTGCTCCTGGAGATAAAGACGAAACCAAGGAGCGCTATACATTCGCCTTTAGAACAACTACTGTGTGTGTGTGTGTGTGTGTGTGTGTGTGTGTGTGTGTGTGTGTGTGTGTGTGTATGTATTTGTGTGTGTGCGAGCGAGTGAACGAGTGAGTGAGAAGGAAAGAGAGAGAAAGAGAAAGAGAGAGAGAGAGAGAGAGAGAGAGAGAGAGAGAGAGCGAGAGCGAGAGAGAGAGAATAAGTCTGAGGGCATGTCATGTGAGGTTTCTCTATCTGTGTGGTACAGAAGCGGGGTGGTGACTTACCATCACTGTGGGCTGATGGGAAATGAGCGTGAGAGTGTCAGGAAAAAGAAAACTGGAGGAATTAGGGCCAATCAGAACAGGGCCAGAGTGGGATTTGAAAGAGTGCAGGAGAGAGAGAGAGGAAGGGAGAGAGAGAGAAGGAAAATGAGACGAGTGTGAGAGCTGTGATAAACTGGGATTTAGTGGGGTGGTGTGTCACCGGCAAAGAAAACAAATGTCATCTTGAACCTTGGTGAGACGAGACTTGTGTCAAGGTGACACTGAAACTGAGTATTGACAGGGGGAATGCTTGCAGCTCCGATAGTTGTGGGGGAGAGACTGTCTGAACCCTCCAAAACACCCAGGCCCAGGTAGTGTTCCTCCTGTCTCTGAGCGAGTGTGTGTGTGTGTGTCTGCTTATGTCAGTAAGTGGGAAAACACATGAAAGGAATGCAACATTTCTACATAGGTTTTTGTGTGTGCCTCCGTATATGTGTGTGCGTGTGTGTGTGTGACAGAGAGTGAGAGAGAGAGAGAGAGAGAGAGAGAGAGAGTGTGTGTGTTTGTGTGTGTGTGTGTGAGAGAGAGAGAGAGAGAGCGTGTGTGTATGGGTGTGTGTACTGTAGTCATTTAGCCCACCGAGAAGCACTCTGTGTGATGTGTATAACGCGTCTCTGGGGAGTGAGCTTTTTATCCATAAAAAGTGGAGGAAGCGTCTTCCCTTTAATAGCAGAGAGAAGCCTGGTGGGACCTATAAAGCAGTAGCACTCCTCTGAAGCCCCGTAAAGCAGCCAATCACACATCAGAGCTGCAGGTGTGGGTAAACCCTCAGCCAATAATGAGTGATCAGAGCGGAGACTAAATGAATCGTTTAGCGGAATCTGTCGCCGTGTGGCTTAAAGAGCACACCGCCGCCACTGCCTGTGTACTCAATTACTACATCAGTCAGTATATGCTTGATGTGAACATCAGTCAGTAAATACTCAATGACTACATCAATCAGTAAAAACTGGCATTATGTAATGCCATCTTAGTAATCAACACACCATAATAGTATTACAAGGCAATACAACGCCCTGACATGTAAATGATACAGCACGTCCTAAAACCATCAAAGACATGTGTGTGACACCCTGAGAGTACATAGTACATAGATTAAGTACTTTATGTACCTATATAGGCGCTCTAAGTTGATTTGAATAAAACCATCTGTTAAGTATGCTACGCAGTATTTATTTTGATGCTGGGTTCTGGTACTGTAAGCTCAGAGAGAGACAGCTACATGGATCTGCCTTCCTTGGTGCTATATGGTGCTTGGTGAGGCTGGGGTGGAGATGTTCTTAAAGTCTCTGTGGAAAAAAGTGATGTGGAAGTTCTGCTCTCTGCTCTGATTAAGGAAGGCCTTCATTCATTCACCACTGGATGATTCTCTTCTATACTTAAGGTGTGTATCATTTGCATGTGAATGTCCTGTAGAAGGCGCTTTGTTACTTTGTCATGTTAGAGAGCCTTACAGTATCATAAAACATTGATATTGGCTTCTATATAGCATTTGGCTTTTCTTGTCATGTTCTCCCCCTGCTGTGCTAAACCAACCCAGTCCAGCAAACAACCATAATGTATTATGCAAGAGCCTTAAACATGCCTGTTAATACAATTAATTCTCCTGCTAACACAGTCCTGGCCATAAGACAGGACAGTAGGAAATCTAAAGCTCACCTGGAAAGACTCCATCTGGCTGTTATGCCTCCAAACAGACACAGCATAGACAACTTTAATACCTGCTTCCTGCATGTCAAATGAAAGGCTGTTGGACTGTCAAATCACATTAAAAATGTTTCTCAATGTTGCAACAGGAGGAATGCATGAAATAGTAAAATATTGAACATGGTTTTTAAATCCTATTGAAAAAAAGAAATAAACTGTGTAGGGCTGTGCGCTCTAAGGGCTAGATTTATCAAGCCGCTTGCGCCTGTTTCCAGGCGTTAATTGTTCGCAAAGACTGATGTAACCGATGTGAGCTATTTACAAACAGGCCGCACTTGGGAACAACCGCAAACTGCCTGTTGCAGGAGCTGGAAATGGCAAATTGCGTTTTCCCATGTCATGCATATGCATTCAGAGGAGGGTCAGGGGAAAGTGGGAGTTTTGTGTTCAAATGTAGGAGGAGAAGCGTGAAATGCGCCTAATTAGGTATCCCCCTGTATTTACGAAAACTGTAACCATAAAAGCACACGTCTGTTCTGTGGTGAAATATTTCCGCCTGGTAA
The DNA here is from genome assembly GCF_018492685.1 of Alosa sapidissima. Classification (NCBI taxonomy): domain Eukaryota; kingdom Metazoa; phylum Chordata; class Actinopteri; order Clupeiformes; family Clupeidae; genus Alosa; species Alosa sapidissima. The sequence goes on along the minus strand of NC_055969.1, from coordinate 4,652,473 downwards.
AAGCAGGTGTTACTCCAAATTATGGTTAAATGCATCAATAAGAGGAACTTTCAAAGACAACAGAATTCCTATTCAGAGAACCAGTTTTGCGCTGTACTTTATCTAAAGCAACCTTAACTTTCGTTGGGCTTTCAAATGTCTTACTTTCACTTTCAAGTTATCCACTTAAACTTGCCTACTTGTTAGATTTGACCAATCTTCCATAGCCTACCACAAGTAGTTTGAGTAGAGCAACTGCTCTTCATTATCTCCCAGCTTGTTGACATCTTATCATGTATTGTATTAATGTTTCATGATCGCTAAACGTTTAATTCGTTTTAATGTTGTTATCAGCGAACTTCATTCAACTGCGCTTGTGATTGAAGTATGCCGTTCAGTTGTGGATGCTCGTAAATTGCGGTAGAGGGTGGAGAAAGGTTAGTTACCATATGAGCGGCTGGTTTGATAAATACTGCGCACAATGAGGAAGCACAATGTGCGATTGTGCGCTAATACCGAACTCGCATAAACAGACGCACCACAAACTGCGCTACTGTTAGTAAATCGACCCCTAAGTCTGTATTTTCACTGCAACTGCAGCAATTCAAATATGCCATGCTATTCATCTCAATTTGTGCTGCACCAAGAGAATAAGGATGGCTAAAACACTTGTGTGCCTTTGGCACTAACCATTTAGAGTCACTATTTGAAGCAATCTCAGTTTTAAATGGACTTTAGGGAAACCCAAAATACTGGTCTTATTCGGGGGTAGCCGAGGACCCAAGAGTAGTGCAGTGTAGCCAAGGGTGGGCTGGAATGGTACAGTATGTCTGTGGACACTTAAGACAAATGTGTCTTGGGCATACGAGAGAACAAGCTTCTCACATGTAACATGTCACAACCAGGCTACTACGAAACACACACGGTAACATCCAACTTTACAGCACGCACACAATACATAAATACATACATCATTGCACTATTGTACATGGAGGGCTAGAATGGTATGTCTGTGGAAACTGAGGGGCAAATGAGGGGTGAGGAGGGGTAGGAATGAGGAGAGGTAGGAGTGAGGAGAGGTAGGAGGGGTAGGAGTGAGGAGGGTTAGGAGTGAGGAGAGGTATGGGGTATGGGTTATGGGGTGAGGAGGTAAATGAGCAGATTCTACTGGCAGGAACAAATTCACACAGTTACTCATTATGCCTCTCACACCAGCCAGCTGGCACTGTCCACTGGTATCCACACACACACACACACACACACACACAGGCACAAATAAAAACATGCACGCACGCACGCACGCACGCACGCACGCAATTTCAATACACTGACTCTACTGAAGTACTTTCTCTTTTTCTTCTTTGTCTTGTTTCTCCTATCACTCTCTCCTTCATGCACCGACTACCTACATGGATTGGATATCAATAGCATAGTGCTAATGAACTTCTGAATTTATCGGTTCATTAGCAAGCCAGTTATTCTAGATAAACGTTTGACACAGATAGTGGTTTGGATTCTTCTCTTAAACACACAAGTTAAACTTGAGATAAGAAACATCTGAAATAATCAAGTCTGGTCCAGGCCGTGATCAATGCTAAAGTGGGATTTGTTACCTCAGACTCCATGGTTGCTGTTGGAAAAGGAATCACTGTCTCCTTTACAGCAAAATTAAACCGTTTCAAATTGTTTTCATTATATTAATACAGAGGATTAGATGTTATAATTCCTTGTGCCAAAATCCAAGGTAACAATTCAACGAAAAATACTATCAAATGTTTCCAACAACCAACAAACAATTTAATGTAAGAGGGTGTGGCCAAAAATGGTCACATGTTGCCAGCTGGTAAATGTTCATTGGGTGAGAATGTAAAAGGTGGACAAAATTCATTGGTCAACTTGACAAGCTTGGTCAGAACCTGTTTGTTGCATCTGAGTGGTTATTAGAACAGAACACTTTGAAAGTGTCTGGATGATGTTAAAAATACAATGAGGACTGATGGGCATTACATCATAATTCATTTTGAATTTCCCCTTGGGGATCAGTAAAGTATCTATCTAATTATCTATCTATCTATCTATCTATCTATACACATACATTTTCTTACATGAAGATAAATATGTTCTTTCTTCTGCACATTTCACTGTAAGTATTGTGCATTATGTGGTATTATGATGTAAAGTCCATTTTACACACACACATCACCTCTATTCTACTGTGTGTGCCCTTCCCGTCCTTCCTTGGCATCTCTCTCTCTCTCTCTCTCTCTCTCTCTCTCTCTCTCTCTCTCTTGCTTTTCCATTTTTTTTGCGCTTTTCCATCATGCCTTCATGCATTTCTTTTCCCCATGAGAGGAAGCGGAGCTGAAAGACCTCATCATATTTAGCCAAAAGGCTGCTAGCAATGTGGGTAAAACTGCCTGGTAACTAAGCCCCTAAATCCCCACCAAAAGCACACATTTCATAGACAAACACTCCTGCATGTAAACATCCATACATCTTCATTCAAACACACACACACACACACACACACACATACAGATATATACACACACACACACACACACACACACACACACAAACACACAATCACACACACACACACACACACACACACACACACACACACACACACACACACACACACACACACACACACACACACACACAAACACACAATTTCAGTCTCAGAGGCAGAAAGGCCTGATATGATAGAAGCGGAGATAAATTGCTCTCTGGATCACTGACAGCAGAAACACTGAGCCACCTGGGCCTGTGAGTGCCACACTCATAGCATCTGCAGCTCTATCTCTCTCTCTCCCTCTCTCTCTCTCACACACACACACACACACACACACACAAACACACATACAAACACACACAATCACACAATCTCTAGTGCATTACAAACAGCTTTGTTCTCTCTCTTTGGACTATTTCTCTTTCTGTTTACTTCCTTTGACTTGCATCTTTCCTTTTCACTCTTCCCTTCCTCATAACTTACTTCCCTCCATTCCCTTCTTTCTCTCTTTTCTGAGACATCCCCTCTTTCCTCTCTCTCTCTCTTTGCTTTCCTGAGAGATCACCTCAAGTGCTCTTCTGCACGTGGAGAGCTGTTTGTGTAACCGTCATCAACCATCTGCAGACGTCAACCGGAGCTGACCGATCTCCAGCCCAGCCGATGGTGAGACCCATTTGACTCGCCAGAGAGAGCGCACCTTCACAACGAGGAATGGAGATGACAGCTGACAGCACTCATACACAGACAGTGAGAACACAGCGTATGTTGTAACCCAGTGCAAACCCTGACATTTAGCATACCTCACACAATAGCATGTACAAACACACAACGAGAACAACATGCAAACCAAGGTCTTAAAGCTGGTCTTTCTAACAAACACACTTATAATCTCTGCACACATACATTCTATGAT
>NC_055969.1:4636563-4644063 GCF_018492685.1 Alosa sapidissima | reverse complement strand
TCTTTCTCTCTTTCTCTCTCTCTCTCTCTCTCTCTCTCTCTCTCTCTCTTCCTCTCTTCTTCCCTCCTCTCTGCCTCCCGCTCCTCACCCAATCACTTCCAGCTCAGCAGGGAGGCACATGACTAAATCAATTGCCATGGTGACTAAAAGGCCTCCTTAAAATATGTCATAATCAGTCGGGGAGAGGACATCAACAGATGTCTTTCAGATCAATAAACAAGGCTCACTCACGCGCATTGCTTGGTTCTTTAAGTAAACAATATTATGCAAATAACTCTTTTTACTGTAATTACAGTCATCCAGTGAAATATGAAACAGACCGAAACAAAACACTTGCATGCACAATTCATGCATTCTGGCCACAATATACAGTCTATAGCAGACATGTCAAAGTCAAAGAATGAATTATCTACGGCCCCCGGGATGATATTAGATTAGTATTAGAACCGGCCCGCAGGCCACAGCCGCCGGGTGCTGTTTTGCGCATCAATACTCCATTCCCCACAATGCAACGGTAACCCACTAACTCACTGCGGCGCCGCAAGTGGGCCTCGGCTTCATTATTCATCAGTATTCAGTCAGGGCAGATGTCAACTTTCAGCTACCCCCCTCCACAGTGTTGTGCTTGAACGTGTTCATTGAACGAAAGTCACTCGTTCATATGTATTTTGAGCGAACGTGAACTGAACGTACTGTATTAGGCTACTACTGCCTGATGAACGTCACTGTGAACTCGTTCATTCTGGTGTCTGAACGGCACGCTCTTTCAGTTTAACTTCGTTGAATAGGGTGCCAGATTTCTACAGAGCCTTCCACGCGAAAACCCGGCTAAAACACACCGTAAAAAGGCCTTAATATGGCAGCATGCAGGTCACCATTTGTCAAACTATGGGCCGCGGTCCGCAATGTGGACAATGGTCTGCAGAGTGAAATTATTCCCGGGCCATCGTCTGATAATTTGCTGCGCAATTGGTCAAGGAGCCGCGGACAGAAAAAGAAAACAAACACTTCTGCAATTAGTAGGAAATACTTGTTAATTTGGTGTCATCAAACATAGAGGCATAGAATTAAGTGGTGGTATGAGGTTTTATTCAATGCATGCGTGTGCACGTTGGTAGCAAAGCTAAGCTTCAACCTATTGGAAGGCTAATTATGAAACGACATTTAATAGAACGACGTGGATTTATGCGACTTCCATAAAAAACAGAGCACAGACTATATAAAACACTGTTTGGCATTAAGTATTAAAGTCAGCCAAAAGCTATTAATTAGTCTTAGTTAAAGATAGTTAAAGATCTCCAGATCAGTGATTTACGCATGATCTGAGCCGCCATTTACCATTCACACAAGCTGGTATTGTGTCTCCTGAATCCTTACATTCAGGCATTCAAATGAAATGTAATTACATAACATATAAGTATTTTATCAGTGTATGATGCTTGCATGAGGGAAACATCCAAAAACAACGGCACCCATATAACTGCTGTTGTTTTGAGAAGTATTTCTCATGCAAGCATCATGCAACAATGCAAAAACAATGAAACTATTGTAGGCCTAATTATATTTTACATTAGTAAAGCAGTACTCTGATGTGCATGTTTTCACAAACTTTTGTGAACAATCTTAGCACTTTAAACATTGACTGTTTTGAAGTGCATGTATAGCCATATAGTATAAAAATAATAATTGTGATATCATTATGATAATTTAATGGGGGGTGGGAGGAGGGGGTGGGTTCATGTAGGTGGGCACTATGACCCCAAAGTATGCCTTGACTGGGCCTCAGGTCAAAGAAGTTTGAGAAAGGCTCATGTAGACGACAAAGCAGCAAGGAGGCATCATATGATCATTTAAACAAGTTTTATGTCAAGGTCGGTGAGGATGGGAAAAATCGTACATTTGTGCAAACTTTGCCCGCACTTCAGTCACAGTCATTATTCATTTAATCATTAAATAAAATACAGTACACGTCTTGGTTCAATAGGTTACGTGCAGTCATTTTAATATGTTTTAATAAACATTGAACCAGTCCGGCCCTCGGCTTGTAGCAAATTTGTTTTTTTGGCCCTCTAATGTATTTGACTTTGACATCCCTGGTCTATAGAGATATATGAGACATTGACATCAATGGAACAGAGCATTGTTGCAAACTCCAATCCAAATGATCCTTCGAATCCATCCAATTTACTTTATCTATGTGATCTACCACTCTCATCTTGATGGTAGATCAGGTTAATTTACACCTCTGCTTTCTTAATGTCAGGTCAGAATCTGCAAAGGTGATTTCGCTCTGCTTTAAACCCCTTACTCATGTTATATAATTACCAGCCACTTTCTCCCGTTCAAAATGTAAAACCTAACCTAACATGACATGCATGGAGTAACACAATATTCATTATAAGTAATGACGAAAAGTTCAAGTGGTTGGTGAATATGTGTGTGTGTGTGTGTGTGTGTGTGTGTGTGTGTGTGTGTGTGTGTGTGTGTGTGTGTGTGTGTGTGTGTGTGTGTGCGCGCGCGCGCGCGTGTGTGTGTGTGTGTGTGTCTATTTGGCTGGCTGTCAAACACTATCCCAAGAGGAGAGTTTTGTGGAGGTCTTTAGTCGCGCTGGCAGTGAAGGACGAGAATGGTGGATCAATCGATCTGCGGCACACTGCTGTGCATGCATACTAACAGCCTGGCTGATGAAGGCAATAACCAGCCGCTAAACAAACCCCTGCACACCACAACACAACACAAACAAGACCTGAGTCAAACAATACATTACAGAAGAAAAGTAGACAACCAAACACAGAAGAGCCAATGCTACAGAACAGAGACCAATAGAACAGAGAGAAGTAGAACAGAGAACCAAGTGAAGCTCTACAGAAAGCAGAAATGGAGGACTCATCTGTTCACTTGCACTGATGAACAGTTTAGCTTCTGGGCCATGGTTCAATGTCCTTTCCATCTAACCACAACACACTGCATAAGGAGCTGTGGCTGGGCACCACAGTATAATAGTTATTCATTAAAACCAATGAAAAAAATATATCTTTCTCTTGCAGGCCTAATTTTAAATTTGATTTGATTAATTAAAGATTTTGGTAATGCAATAATGCTTTGTAGCTACACTCTCCGAGATGGGCAGATGTTCACCCGTGTAATTATGCCGTAGCAAAGCTGCTCCGGCCAACCTGCAGTGCTGAACAAGCAGCAAATAATGGCCAGACTCATCTGCCTATGCTGACCGCAGCAGTGTGCACCAGAAACCCGCGCCAACGACGCCTGGTGCTGCCAGCCTGCGGAGGCGAGCGGTGCACTCTCGAGAGGGCAGAGAGGGTCTCAAAGGGGTCTGCAGGTCAAGTGACTTCAAAGTGAGAAGTGAGGGACTACGGAAGGGATCAGCATGCTAAGGTTAGTGTTCATGTGGTATAGCAATACATGATTGTGGGCTACTTCAGGTTGGACTAGAAAGCTAATGGCTAATACCAAAGCAAAATGGTAAAAGCAGCATGAGATCCCATCCCAATGGCTAGATCCCAATGGTGAAGAGGAATGGAGAATGAGTATATGAATAATATTGTTATATATATATATATATATATATATATATATATATATATATATATATACACATATACGTGATAAAATCCAATGTACTCAATAGCATTTCTATTTTGACATCAATTCCACAGCTCCCACTGTCAACAATCTGCTCTTTCAAAGATGAGCTAAAGCATTATTTCACTCATGTTTTGAATTTGTGTCATTACATAATGGAAAGAAACAAAGGAGTACAGCAGCACTGTGGAGGCAATTAACAGCCTTCTGTCACACAATAGAGAAACCTACCAACACCCAACTACTCACACACACACACACACACACACACACACACATATGTGCACACATACACACATACACAATGCACATGCATGTAGGCATACTACCCCCATCCCACACACACATGCAAACACTTTCCATAATGCTATTGTGAGATATGCCAAGTTTCACATAAGCTGTTCTCAACAAAGCTTTTTTTCCTTCTTAATGCCTAAAGTGGATGTTTATGTGTGTATGTTAGCATGTTTGTGCATGCATGTGGAGAACTTATTGATAGTTCAAGGATCAATATTTTGAATAAGGGTGTAACTAGCAACTAGCTGACGCATGCAAGACTAGGGGTCGTTATATCAAGGCAACATCCTTCGATTGCCCCTCTCTCTGCCTCCTCTTTTGGTCCCTTCTCTCTATCCCTTTCTCTTTGTGTCTTGCTCGCTCATCTTTTCAACACTCTCCCTCCATCACACTCCTTTGCTGCCACCCTCGCCAGTCCACTACTGTACCAACAGGGCATTGTATGATAATTATTCATCTCTCTCTCTCTCTCTCTCTCTCTCTCTCTCTCTCTCTCTCTCTCTCTCTCTCTCCTCTGATTGTCATTTTGTCTCCCTCCCTCTTCCTACTGTGATTGGCATGCATTGCTTTCAACCTGTTGTTCAATCAAATCTCTGGTTGTCTCTCACACGCAGCCTAACACACACACACACACACACACACACACACACACACACACACACACACACACACACAAACAAACACAAAGAGCGAAAGAGAGAAAGAAAGAGAGAGAGAGAGAGAAAGATAAACAGAGAGAAACACACACACACACACACACACACACACACAGAGAGAGTGCCTGTGATCCATAGGCCCCCTGAGTGTTGGTGTGGGTTGAGCAGTGGGCTCCTGCTAGTCCTAATGAGCGTGCCAGAGCAGCCAGGGAACAGGAGGAGGGTGGCGTTTCCCGTCACCAATTAAGGAGGGCACTTACGCGCCCATCTCCACGCCCTCTCAGTCTGGCTCTCACAGAGCTGGGGGAGAAGCGCCAGCCAGCGTGTGGGTTTGTGGCTGTATGTGCACGAGTGAGTGAGTGTGCCTCTCTCTCTCTGTTTCTCTCTCTGAGTTGTGTGTGTGTGCGCGTGAGTGTATGTGTGTGTGCATGTGCGTGTTCAAAGCACTTTCGATTACAAAACTCCGACCTTAGAGGCGACAGAGCGTAGCTATTGCTTTCACTCCAGCATCTTACTTATAATTGGACACACATATATTTTGTGTGTGTGTGTGTGTGCATGTGTGTGCTAGCCAGGCATGTGCATGACACCATGCACACTTCTAGGTGCGAGTGGGTGTAAGTTTGTTCCTCTAATGTGCTATTGTGTGCTCAGACGCATGCACCTCGTAGCCTGTGTGCGTGCACATGTGCTTGTGTGCTTGTGTGTGTGTGCTTGTGTGTGTGTGTGTGTGTGTGTGTGTGTGTGTATCCTCTAGCCTAACCACGTGTCTTTGTGCATTCATCCCCCTTTCCTCTTGACCTCTCTTCTTGCCCACGGGCCCTGGGGAGGCCACCGCTGCCCCTCTCCCGTTGCAGCAGTCACAGGAGCTGGCTCTGGCTGGGTCCTGCGGCCGCGTGCAAATCTCCCCGGGGAGCGCCGGGCCGCGCTGGAGAATTAAGGGAGAGACACGGGTACACAAACGGCAATTACGACATCAATTATTCACCCTCTTTTATACGACCCCCCCCCCCTCCCCCCCCGCCCCCCTCTCCTCTCACCCCTCCCCTCCCCTCACTCCCAGGAGTCTGAGGAGAGAGCTGCAGAGAGTGACAGGAGAGGGGAAAAAGTGTATGTGAGACTAAGAGAGGGAACACGCAGAGAGAAAGAGAGAGTGAGAGAGAGAGAGTAAGAGAGCGAGAGTAAGAGAGAGAGAGTAAGAGAGAGAGAGAGAGAGGCAACCTGCTGGGTTCCTTCAACTGCCTGGCCCAGAGTGATGGAAACCAGTCCATTAGGCCATTAGGCATGAGCATCCTATTAACACTTCCTCACACACACACATCAACCGCTTCACTGACTGTCACATTCCCGGCTAGCATGCTAGGGTGAGGACACGCAATATAGACCATACTGCAAGTGACTATGGTTGTGCTCGGAAACTCAACATTCCAGACTCCTTGCTCGCACACAACTACGGTAGGGGACCGCATGCTAAGATGAGTGCTCATGTATAGTGTAACGTCCTAGCTCAAGGACGTTACACATGAACTTTACTCAAAGGAAGTAAGTACCCAAAACCTAACAAAACCCAGACTCAGGTCTGCTGCCGCCACCAAAAGCCCTACGCTCGCTCTTCTCCCACAAAACATCAGAGTGCCATTTTAAAGACCCTGAACACCAGGTGTTGCTAATCAATTAAGCAATTACAGTATTGATGAGCAGGCCAATCTGACGAGGACGCCACAAGCTGACGAGCCATGTACACGTCACATATAGCAATACACGATTGTGGGCTACTTCAGGTTGGACCAGAGAAGAAGGACCGTATCCATTAGCCCTTAGGGAGTAAGAAGTCCTCAGAATAATGCAGCATGTCCATGTGTTTTGCTATTACACCTGTATTGTGGTGATGTGAGCAGGTTCAAATCCAGCCTCTTACATTCATACTGACTTTATATTGATGGATATATATCAAAACATCGCAAACAGAGGTAGTAGTGCATGAACTGACTGTGATAAAAACGAGGGTTGGTGTGTGGTGAAAACTGATAATGAACTGTAGAGGCAAAACATCCCTGATCTGGTAGGGCAGCATTCTAACACACACACACACACACACAGATACATAAGATACTAGAAGCTGGTAGGCTTGTCTGCAGTACGCACAAATGTCAATAGTGTCTGGGAGCCAATTACATCGATTAAAGAATGTCCTGTCTGTCTCTCAACATGTCAGTCATCTGGCCAGTAATCCATCCTCTCCTCCATACACACACACACACTAACACACACACACACGCGCACCCTTCAAGTGGACATCAAACGGTGTGTTTTACAGGCGGCGAGCGGAAGTTGGCGGGCGTCGGCGTGTCATGCGTGGCTGAAAGGTGACCCGCCTCCTCAGGGGAGCCACACGCCCAGCGGGACCCTGCCGCCACGCCGCTAACGCAAATGTCACCGGCTCTGTGAACAACTCCACTCTCAACCGCACTCTCGCTCTCTGTCCCTCTTTTCTCTTCTCATCCTCCTCTCTCTCTCCCTGCCTCTGTCTTCTCCACTATGCCTCCTCCTCTCTCTCTCCCTTTCCCTCTCTTGCCTTTCATTCCTCCGTTATATCCTTTTTCTCATCATCACTTCCTGTTTGCCCCCCCCCCCCATCTCTCTGCTGCTGTTTCTCTCTGTGCTCATCTCTGTGAATTCCCTCTGCCTTATATTCATCACACCAAACACTTCATTTCTCTTCACTTCATTTCTCTCTCTCCAGTACCCTGTCAGTCAGTCTCTCCCCCCCCCTCTCTCTCTATCTCCAGCTCTTTCTATCTCCAGCTATCTCTCTCTCTCAGTCTCTCAAAGAGTTAACATATGTTTAATTTAAAAAACAACAGGCAGATGGTTCATTTCAGCTTAGTCTCTCTATGTACTAATCCATAATAACTTTTACATTACCACAACCAAAGAACAAGAG
>NC_055969.1:4531563-4634063 GCF_018492685.1 Alosa sapidissima | reverse complement strand
CTCGGAGGAGAGGAGCACTCAACTACTAGAACCACACAAAGGGGCTGTTATGGTTTGATGCTCGCTCAAAACAACAAATAGAAAAAGTCAGATTCTTTAGTTAGAGCTTGTATTCATCACATGACGTCACAAAGGGGTGTGCTTTGGCCAGATTTATAATGTCGGTTATAATGTCATTAAACCCTGTCGATTTTCCGTCATGATTTCAACAATGTTTCACTATTAATCGTGGGAATCCTAGGCAAACTGATAACATTGGAGTTTGACGTTGATTTAGAAGTTAATGTCAGTAGAACATTAATTCAACAAGCTGTTTTGTGCAGATTCATTCAGTCTCGTATACCAGAAACCTTATACTGCCCTCCAATTACAATTCCCACAATATAGATTTTCCATGCTTCCTGCCCTCCTCTTAAATTGCATGCGTCATAATTAAGCTATTACAGCAAGCAGTAAGCAGTAACAGAGATATCAAGAAAAGTCAGATTTAAGCTATTTATCGTAACTCCCCCTATTTCCACCGGTCCCGTATTTCCACCGTCTTGCGTGTATGTGTCACTTAATATCCATTTCTATACAAACCAAGACAGCGGACTCCTATAGAAACGCAACCACCCACAACATAGGTGTATCTAAATTAGCTATGTACCAAAAATGACATTTTACCGTGACTCGAGGAGCTGTAAACAGTGTTGTAAGGCTGCGTGTACACAACCGCTTGGAGCTCCAGTGGAATTTTAATTTCACGACGAGAATTCTCGGTCTAACCGTTCATGTGCCGTTGAAACGGTGTAAATAGGGGACCCATCAGGCCAGCACTATAACTCCGAGCGTGGTAAACAAAATCGGATATTTCAGGCAGTAAATGCTCCCGTTAAGAACCAAACCAGATTTTGTTCAAATCTACACAACTATGGCTACTGAAAAATGTAAGGTTCATTTAGTAAATGTTATTTTGAAGTGTTAATAAACATCGTTGTTTTAGAATTTCTGAACAAAAGTGGTGATAATTGGGGGTGTTACGATAATAAACAATATGTCTTCAAAAATCATGTTTACTTCAGAGGTTTAATTTGACCACAAATATGAAATGGAATCAAGCAGTGGACCATAGTGTTTCTTGAAAGCTTTTTTGAAAATGCACTGAACTATTCTAGAGGAGCTAGTCATTGTGAATCCTAGAATGTTTAATTTCTCATTTTATAAATGGCCACTTTCTGTTTTCTTCCCTTACTTCAAGTAGGAAGTAGGAGTCTTTGTAATATGAAGACATTTCAGGTCTAAGTGTCATTGTGCAGCAGTCAATGTCATTTACATAGACATGCAAGTTAATGGTTAGTTATTTCTAAAGCCATGCTATGTCTGGCTGTGTTAAACAGGGTATTTCTGAAGTATTCTATGACTACCTGCTACACTGAATTGAAGCTTTCAGTGCCTTCAGATATGGTTGGTGGCGCACTCTCTGACAATGCAACAGTTGTGATAGAGTGTGACCAAGTTGATTAAACTCCTGCGCTGGTCCCAAGGTGTTCCTTTGAAATAAAAATGATGACGGAGCTGATTTGGAATATGAACTGTCTCATTACAGCACGGGGAAGTATGTCTGATCCGGCTTTCATTCCCCCCAGCCCCACTTCCCACTGCGCCTGAAATGCTGAAAGTGTAAAACTTCTTTTCAATTTAGCCCCTCATTTACATGAGAATCAGAGGCCCTTACAAACCACCTGTGGTCAAAGGAAGCAGCGGGGCCTGAGATATGCTGAGCGGAGAAGAACATGAAGCAAAGACAGAGAGAGAGAGGGAGAGAGAGAGAGAAAGAGAGAGACAGGGAGAACGTGAGAGAGAGCATATTGAAAGGTTGGCAGAGAAACAACAAAACAGGTGAGTAAAACGGAAAGCTGTGAAACACTTTAAAAATGATGCAACAACACATTTTGAGACTGAGATTTTAACGGAGAAAGAAACTGCTGTCCATTAGTGATATAACCACTGACGTTCAACCATTAAAAGCGGTAGATGAATAAAGACCTATCATTTTAACTTCACGAAAAAAAAAAAATCATAAATGTATAAGAACATCTTTTCATCAAACCACATCCTCCATGTTCCACATTAGAATTCCCTCTACCACCCCTCTTAGCCCTCAAGCCATCAATGGCTTATTTCCCTCACTGACTGTAGCACAACCTCCAGAATGGCCGCCCTTGTCCAAGACAGAGAGATGACCCCAATGGCCATGTCCACGTTTCCCCTTGAAGCATGGGCCACGCTCGAGGTCTATTAAGCCAATAACTTACATGCCTATTAGCGGTGACTGTCCCCTGATCTGCAGCACAGAGGTTCTTCATGCTCTACGGGCCTGTTTATAGCACTCTACATCAGCAGAGCTTTTATGAAGGCGCTTCAGTCATGGGCTCATGAGGCCCCCGACGGAAAAAAGGAGCCTTCTCTCACTCAAGTGAATATGTGGAATCACCAAGCAGAGGAACAAGAGGAGAAGGAGGAGGAGGAAAGAAAATAAAACAGACGACACAGTTCAGAGAGAGGAGGAAAGAGAGAGAAAGAGAGAGAGAGAGGACACTGGAAAGAGGAGGGAGATGGACAGAGAGTAAGTAAAGATCACAGGGCCATTCCGGATCTCTTAACCAGAGGGTTACTGATTAACTCCATACAGACATCAGGGAGAGACACCATGTATGTGATGATAATCCACGAGTGAAAAAGAGATTTTCATACACACATACACACACACATGCGCACGCACACACACACACACACACACACATACACACACACATGCGCACGCACACACACACACACACACACACACACACACACACGCACACACAACACACACACGCACACACAACACACACAACACACACACACGCACACACAACACACACATAACACACACAGAGTTAATGATGCCAGCAGCAGGTGGGGTGTGACAGACAGAGACACAGAGCTGAAGCTGAGCTGAGGCTGTGAGTCACTTCTCAGTCTCCTGACAGCCAGAGAGGCAGGAACACTCCCCGCCCCTGTCTCGCCATATGGCCACCTTCACAAGCAAACGTATCGCCTGAGTGACTGAAGCCACTCTAATGAATGTAAGCACAGCCACTGTCACAGTTGCTCACACATTTTTTTCTCTTTCTCTATCTCTCTTTCACACACACACACACACACACAGAGACAAACGTATCCTTAAGTACACACAAACATCATTGACTAAAGCACTTACACAAGACTGCATGCCAAAACAAACACACCTATCTGCAATCAAAACCACCTTTTCATCCACCCCCTTGGATGACACCGCACAGTTCACAGGCAGACATAAAAGAAAGAGACAGAGTGTGAAAGAGAGAGAGAGAGAGAGAGAGAGAGAGGAACAGAAAGCATTATAGAGTGAGAGCGAGAAAGATTGAGAGAGAGAGAGAGAGAGAAAAGGAAGAAGAGAGAAAGAGACACAGATGCAGAGCAAAAGAGCCAAAGGAACAGAGTCAGTGTTGGACGTCAGCCGGACGATGACGGCCATTTAAAAGGGTACTCCAACATGAATGGCCACATCCAGGCCGGGACCGAGGGGAAGGTGAGGCGCAGGCCCACTTTGAAGCCGGCCATTGTCCGCCGTGTCCCGCCGCCGATGAAAGGACAGGGGATTTAATGTGGCTCTTTGAAGTCAGCTCTCGGGGGCCGACCTGGATAAAGCATGTGTTACAGGGGCGGGCGGAGAGGTGGTGGTGGTCAGGCAGGGCAGGGTGTGAGGACAAGGGGAGGGTAGTGCTGGCCAGCAACAGCCCAAACCTGATGCTGAGGCAACAAGTGGGCACGCGAAGCAACACAGACAACCCATGTTTTTTTTATATATATATATATTTTTTTTTGGGCCTTTTTATGCCTTTAATGAGACAGACACACACACACACACACACACACACACACACACACACAAAGAAAGTCTTCTAGGTACACACTGCAAGAAGGCTCAGTGTCTTCACCTTGACCTAGGCGGCGCCAGAGTTTCTGTGCCCTTTCAGTATCACACACTAAATGTTCAAGCTAAATCAATTCCCAAGGCCCTGTGGCAATAGCAGTGCATGAAAAACGAGAGTTCCCAGAGATACCTAATATGGAGTGCTATCGGAGGACAGTGACACGGTACAGTGTGGAGAAGCTTGTGTTACCCCCACCCCCCCACCCCGTCACGGTTTCAGGTCGTGTTTTAAATACCGCGATGGATCATCCGATACCGCTAACCTCTCGGGACAAGGCGGCGCCGGATGTGAGGTGACGTGGGGTCAATGGAGTGGGTCGAAGCACTGTGCCCCTTACCTGCAGGCTCAACCAACATTTTGAAACTCTCACCATGGCATAGATGGGCCTATAACCTTGGCAGCAGCAAAGGTCTTGGGTGATTAATAGCCTTCCTGTTAGCTCACCGTCCTGTTCATTTATCTCAAATTCTGGACAGTGAGCGTACAAAAGGACATTGCTGACATAATATGAGGTATATGGTACATGATGTAGTGGTGCAATAGACATGTGTTCTTATTCTCACACAAATATAAACATTAATTCATTTGCACAACATGTCAACACAGATACACACAGTCTAAAAGTAAGGAGGATTTGCGAGCACACACACACATTTTCTGCACTGTTGTTTCATAATCTTCCCAGAGCTTTGATCAACATTAACTTGAAGAAAGGGGTCTGTTCCCCAGGCACAAATACAAAATCAAAATGTTTGTCTGGCTGGTGCAAACGCTGAGCAATGAGCAACATAAAAGGCCATGTGAGCCAGAGAGAAAAAGCGAGAGGGGGGGGGGGGACGGAGGGAGGAAGTGGTGTAATGAAAGAAAGTCAGTAGACAGCAGACAGACCGAAAGAGACCAGACCATAGCCAGACAACATATGTCCACGTAATGGCCCTCACAGTCACTCTGCAGATGGTCAAAGTGATGCAACACACAAAAACTCAGACAAAGATGCTCCAACAAGTGCTTCAAATGTGGAGTTATGAAATAAAAACACATCTCTTTGTGGAGCAAAACCAAACCAAACATGAGCCCCACAAAATGCCATTTCCTTTTCTCATTTCACCGTGATTTTCCTGACCGGGGATCAGTTTGATTTGAAAGTGGACAGAGTGAGACTAAGGGCCAGATGACACCTCCCAGCTCCAGCGCTGTCACACTCCGGGAGTCGCTGCCCTCGCGAGGTGTTCCACTTCCCCTTAAGTGGAAGTGACATGCAACAAAGTGCTCTCTCCACTCCTGCCTCTGGCACACACCAATGCTTAAGACGGCTGTCCTTTCAATGCTCTCTCTTTCTCTCTCACTCTCTCTCTATCTCTCTTTCACTCCCTCCCTCCCTCCCTCTCTCTCTCCTGTGATCAGTGCTCCATTGATCATGCCTTGCAGCTGCAACGGGGCTGGGATCACTGTCTTATTAGTAACTCCTAATGTCTGATGGGCAGGGCCGAAAGGTCCAGTCCTGCCCAGAGCCACACAATTACCAGGCTTTTCATTAAAGAGCAGCAGATCCGGTTAAGGCCAGGGTCACATGGGAGCCCGTCTGCTCTCTCCAGGGAGATGGAGGAGAGAGTACGGGGAAACGACGATGGAGGAGAACAATTACGCCAGAAACAAATCCCTTCTTAACACCACTTCTCACCTTCGAGCTCTGCTCCGGGTTTCATCAGTATCTGCCTGCTTCAAGACTGGGACATGAAATTATTTAATGGCATGCGTCAATATGTATTATTCTGTGAATCATAAATAAAAATCATCTTACTAATTATCATCTAAACAATTTACATTAATATTAAGAGAGTAGCGTGGCCATTGAACCTCAACAATATATTTACTTTGACAGGATTCTGTATTTCCATATAGACTGGATCATGAAGCACCGGACGCTGACTGCTAGGCCAGGAGATTAGCCTTCTCCATCACTCCACCTTCAAGCAGGGACACTTTAAGGATATTTATGTCCGTTTCCTACACTAATTTGTGGACAAATCAATATCCAATGACTTGTCGGTAATAACGCCAGGTGAGATACTGTGCTGTCCTGGCACTGAAACATGTTATGTTTGAGAAGACATCCATCCATCCATTTGTGTGTACGTGTGTGTGTGTGTGTGTGTGTGTGTGTGTATGTGTGTGTGTGTGTGTGACCGAGACATGTACAAATCCTCACACAAAGTAAATAAGACACAAAGAAAAAAGAGGGGCATAAATAAATAACATTATGCACTTTCAAGAACAATGAGTTGATAATCTTTATCACCTGATCTACTCATCTATCATAACTACAACTGAGAACTAACCAAAAACTACTCTCATATTCTCACTTACATACACATACAGAACATAAAACAACCACCAACACAAAGCGAGAATGGCCTGAAAGTCTTTCTCTTTGACATGCACACACACACACACACACACACACACACACACACATAGATGAGACACAAGAGACTGCCCAACTCTGCCAAACTCTTTCTTATCCCTCCCATAACACTACAAAAGATACCTTCATTAGATTTTATCGCCTAACTAATCAAAGTGCTACTTCCACTACACAGTTGTGTACACTCTCACTCTCTCTCTCTCTCTCTCTCTCTCTCTCTCTCTCTCTCCCTCTTCCTTTCCATTCTCTCTCTTTCTTTCTCTATCTCTACACACTCCTCACTGTACCCTTAACCTTAAACAGGCTTAGTCTCAGAGGCTCATGTGAAATTCTGGATTCCATTAAAACTCATCCTACGCTAGCATCAGCATCAAGGATCAGACACACACACACACACACACACACAGGGGAAGGAGAGAGGGCATGAGGAGGATAGAGGCGAGAGACCGTGCCTCCACACAGAGATAAATCACCAGTTAGGTGTCGCTGTGGGACCCGGGGACGAATCCCTTAAGAGGTTTCACCTTGAACCACGCAGTGCACTGGCGCTAAAATAAAAGATGTGTTCTGGAGGCTGAGGCAACCGAGACACGACATTGGCCCAATCGCCGCTCAGAAGGACAGAAATGAGAAGAGACACACACCGGGACATAAAAACAACAACACTGCAATCGCCGTGTCTGAGAAGAGAGAGGCTCGTCTTGTGTCAGAAGACGCAGCCAGAAACAACACGGAGTGGGAACACCTGAACAACCGGGACATGTGTTCTACCCGGGAGTGGCGTCTGTCGAAGCAGATGTTTGGCTGGTCTAGCAGCACACTCAGCCAGGACAGTGGAGTCGGTCCAGTGTAACACATCTGACCTCTCTGCTTTCCTAACATTGACTGTAACATTGAGGGGCAGCCGTGGCCTACTGGTTAGCGCTTCGGACTTGTAACCGGAGGGTTGCCGGTTCGAATCCCGACCAGTAGGAATGGCTGAAGTGCCTTTGAGCAAGGCACCTAACCCCTCCCTGCTCCCCGAGCGCCGCTGTTGTAGCAGGCAGCTCACTGCGCCGGGATTAGTGTGTGCCAGGGCTCTACAGTGTGCCCATTTCACTTGCACATGCGAGTAAAAATGATGCTGTGCGAGTGCAAAAAAATATTTAGGCGCACTGGTGCGAATGACTTCTAACCATGTCAATATTTGTCTACAAAATACACCGCAACATCGAGAAACATTACTGGTGCAAACCATAGAATCACGTCGCGAATGCAGCATAAAAACTACACCTCCCATCAACGTTAGCAGTTTCGCGTTGTGACTTGCTAGTAGTCGCTTTTATCAAATCCAAGAGCGCGCAGAAAAAGGGGAAAGTTAGATAGTTAGAAAGTTAGTTCTTCTATCCACCGAATTCATTGGATATAGGAGGAACAGGATGAGATTCTGAGAATGCAGTGAGAGAAGGAAAGGTAACCTAACATGCCTTTTAGCCCAGTTGACGTATTGGCTGCAATATGCAAAATATAGCTGTAGCGAACCGGCACAAAAGTAGCCTCCCATAATACTCCCATTTTATTCAAAGGTAGAACGCTACTGACAACTCCAGGCTTCCACGCATGCTTGTTTGTTTACACCGAATACAAGCTGAAGTGCAAAACGAAAGTAGGCCTAACGTTTGCCTACTGCCCCCATCAATGCAGATATTTCAAATAAAAACTAAAAGTATAAAACATATATCCTTGATTAGCCTATGTTGGGTTTTGTGGAAGAGAAAATGGACTGTTTTAGTAGTAGTATTAGGCAGTATGCAGTCAGATAGGTCACCATGGGCATATTTTGATTAGCTATAGATGGATTCACAAATAAATAAATTAGCCTACATTTGGCAGCATACTTGATATACAGGCTAAATGCAAATATGGCAATGTATTATACTATTTTACATTAACAAAATGTAGGAAAATAGAACAGACTGAAAATAAAGTAGCCTAGGCACTGATCTTTAAAATCCTTCCTGTAGCCTAAATGTTGTCTGTCATTCTTAATATTCGCAATTGGTGCACTGGCATGTTTAACTGTTAGCTGCAGTATAATGTTAGATTATGTGTAAGTTAAGTACAGAACTGACTGTGCACCCAAATTTTTGTCTGTGCTCCTAAATTTTTTAACTTGGGCGCACAAGTGCTCCTGAAAAAAAATGTTAGTGTAAAGCCCTGTGTGCTTCACCTCACTGTGTGTTCACTGTGTGCTGAGTGTGTTTCACTAATTCACGGATTGGGATAAATGCAGAGAGCAAATCACAGGATCAAAAGAGTATATATACTTATACTTAAACTCTTTCTCTTTGTGCTTCTTAAAACTCATTAGCTGTCTGTGCTCATTAGCTCAAGGTTAGCAAAAGGCTAAGATAACGGGCTGCCTCGTTTGGATGTCGTAGCCAAACACATTTGTTTTCATCTCTAGTATTCTCTTTTACAAATGCATAATCAAAGGCGTTGTCATTGGCATGAAAACAGAGGTCAGGCAGTTCAGCCATTTCAGATGGTGCTTTAGTATACACATGCACTGTTAGATGCGTGCTGATGAGTCAGCTAGTGGGTGCAATCGGTTAGCTGTGCCGGCAGAAAGCCAAGCTCCCCCCTTGCCAAGACTGTGGGCTGGATCCCCTTCAAAGAGGATGTCCGTCACGAGTGAGACTACTCTGTTTTGGCAGCGGCTCTCTTAGTTACAGCCGAGCCCCTGATGGGTGCTCAACTCAAGACTCACTCAGGTGACGATTCAGGTGTTTGTTTGGTGTGCATTTGATAGTGTGCGGCGAATGTGTGTGTATTCCTGGATTTGCAACCACACAGAGAAAAACACCGCACAGGCCCATCGTGTGTCTCCTGCTTGCACCACACGCGGTGTTCCAGGGGAGATGACATCAGGAGAGGGGTGGCTGACGAGGGCCACAGGGGTGAGAGTGGAGAGGGTAGGTGACGCGGAGGTAGAGAGGACACACAGACGTCAGGACCGCGGCTACCTGACTCCAAAGGGTTGGCTGAGGATAACGCAGGAGCCGTTGTCCGGGCAACAGAAGCCGGCAGTCTCCCAGGTGACCAAACTCCACCCCTTCCCATCAAACCCCTCATGGATTCACACACACACACAGGCACACACACACACTGAGTAGTGGCAGTTCGATGCCATGGGGTCACATGGCCGACCAGCACAATGGTTTCGTTATCTAACCGGTGAAATGATTACCTCGATCCTGCTAACCGTTTCGCGCGAGGTTTGTCTTCCTTTTGGCTGCTCTTTAGCTCTGCACTGCTGAGCCTTTATTTGCACAGCTGGGAACCATGAATCAGCCCAGCCCAATCTTTCTCTCTCTCTTTCTCTCTCTTTCTCTCCCTCTCTCCCTCTCTGGCTCTTTCACTCTCTCTCACACACTCTTTCTCTCTCCGTTTCTCAGTCTCTGCTTTTCTGTCATTCCTTGGCCCTCTTTCACTCCTTCATTTGAGCCCGCTCTCTTTCCATTTTCATTACCTTTGGCCGGCCATTGGTCCTCGCGTTGATTTATTTGTTTGTTGACTCTCTGGAATGGCCCATCATTTACTCAATAAATCCAATCCAGCCCCCCTTACGATGCAGAGGCCTGAGCAACAAGCAGCCACTCATAAATTGCGGAGCTCAACGTGGCACAGCCGCTGAGGATGGGGATGCTGGATGGTGGGACCCAGTGGTCCTCACAAATACACACACAGACACACACACACACACACACACACACACACACACACACACACACACTTTTTGAGTACAACGCCTCCAGTTTGTTGTCGGGAAATACAAGAGGCAAAGGAAAACCGCGGCGTCTGAACACAAGCCTGCATGCCTCCAGTAGATGAGTAACAATAAAAGTGGAAAGGTTGCATTTTCGAGCGTTTCCAGGACAAACATGACTTGTTTGTGTGTCTTGGGGACAGTCATGATGTGACTGTGCTGACCATTATGACCATCAGCACTCATTTTTAAACATATTGCTCATTACAAGCAGCAGGCCTATGGCCCTGTCTGGTGTCAAAAAACAGCTGAAGGTAGCGAGCATGTTCTGACACCCCCAAGAGGGGACGAAACTCAGCTACATCCTCCACTGTCTAATGGCCTCGGCTGTCTCCAGTTGGGTAATAAGCAGAACAGCTAAAGGCAACGTTTGCTTGGGAAAACAGGGAGAACACACACACACACACACACACACACACACACACACACACACACACACACACACACACATACACACACTCATGCATACACAAGGATTTCAGCTCAGCAGTAAAAACAATGACAGTCCTGTACTTTACCCATGATGTCATCCATCCATACACACACACACACGCACAAACACACACACACACACACACACGCACGAACGCACGCACACATACAGAGACACTGCGTTCTCCATCTGTGGCATTTTCACCTCTGCACTAGAGGGGGTTGGGGGGGGGGGGGGGGGGGGACTCACCCAGTGAGGACAACCACAAAGTCCATTACATTCCAGCCGTTGCGGAGGTAGGAGTCTTTGTGAAAGACGAAGCCCAGGGCGATGATCTTAATGCCGGCCTCGAAACAGAATATTCCAATGAAGTAGGGCTCTGTGTCGTCCTGTGGAGAGAGAGAAAGGGAGAGGGCGAGAGAGAAAAGGGAGATATGGGTGACTTTTTTTTTTTGTCTGAAAGGAAAAGAGAAGCTAATGAAGCGTGGAGGGGCCAGGGAGAGCAAAAAGAGATGGTCCCTTTCACTCTCCTCCGTGACACGTGCAGAATGGGTCGAGGAATATAGAGACCTCGCCTCAGATGAAAGGAAGAAGAGAAAGAGAGGGAGAGAGAGACACTGAGCAGAGGACAAAAACAGGGGGATCTCAGTAAAGGAGAGACGGAGGGGACGACACACATACACATGAGTGGCTAGTGGGATGGGTTGAACTGACCCTCTCATTGCCTTAAGTGTTTTTTTTTTCATTTGGTACCAGCATGCTGTAAACTGCTACAAGAGATAAATTGGATTGGCTCATGTCGCTAATTGAAAAGCCGATATTGCTGACAGACGAGCATCTTGAAGTGATTCCTCAGGTAGCACCTTGTAACGTGCCTGCTGTTTAACTAGTTGGAAGGCTTGTTAGAGGCTGCCCACAGATTGTTGCCGTGTGTGTGTATGTGTGTGTGTGTGTGTGTGTGTGTGTGTGTGTGTGTGTGTGTCTGTGTGTCATGTGTGTGATGTGTGTTTCTATGTGTTTGAATGTGTGCTATCATCTTCCTATATGACTGTATTCAGCGTGTGTGTGTGTGTGTGTGTGTGTGTGTGTGTGTGTGTGTGTGTGTGTGTGTGTGTGAGTGTGTACAAAACGTTTGTTCGCTGGCCAGCCTGAATGTCAGCAAAGCCCCCCGGCCCAAGGTACGCAGTCACAGCAACACACTGAACACGCACCGCTCCTGCTGGGATGCCAATTACCATCTGAAAGTTCGAACACACTCACTCCCCGCAACATATACGGTCCAGCAAGGGGATATACAGCTTGGTTACAGGTCTGAACCACCAACCCCACACATCCAAACACTATTTGAAATCCCAGACAATTTTGTCTTCACATCCCAAGCAAAGCTTGAAACTTGAGACAAGCAATTATAATTTTCATATCTGTGCAAGTAACAGTCAGTACCCTCAGCAGCAGAAGAGCCTAAACACACTGCTGCCTTGAGTGCACATTAACTGTTCAGAGCATCTTGCATGAACAAACTCTGAATAATGGCTGAAACGTGTTCACTCAATACCAAACAAAGAAGGCAAACAGGCCGCCTCGTGTAATCTCAGACTTATCAGCGGGGGGCAAATGAGGGACGCGAGGGATGAATTAATGATTCTGGGAGGTGCGTCGCGTGGAAACATCTATCGCCTGAAGACGGCCGGTGCTATGAATTATGGGGATTTTTTGTTCCAGGAAGGGCCTAATAAGTAAAAGAAATGGAAAAAGCAGTCTTGTAGAACAAACAAGTCCTTAGTGTGCTCAGTCACCCATAAACACACACACACACACACACACACACACACAAGCACCTGGATTCCATTTCCATACCATTGAGGCCATTGATGAAAAGCTGTGTTCTGGATGTACAATCAATCAGCAGAAACAGGAGACTGCTTGCTCTCTCCCCCCACCTCTTATCAACATCTTTATGTGTCAAAAGCCTTGTGGTTTCCTTGCGCCATTTGCAGAGGTTTCACCATAATTGTGCCACTAATTGCAGCCATGAGCAGGTGGCCTAGTTAGGGGGGAAAACGCCCCCTCTGACTGACCTCACAAAGGGTGAGAAAAGAGGTGACTCAGTAGAGCCCAATGCCACGCACATCAGCACTGAAGTGTTTAAATTGACAAGAATTCGGTAAACGATGGATTTTATTTAGTGCCGCTGACAAAAATAGAACTGAATCGTAATCGATGGTGGCGGTGGCAAAGGTCGGCACTAGTTTGTAGGATTGTATTGAAAACAATGGAATTTAATGTAATCGAACGTTGTAAGTGGAGTGCGCCATCGACGTCTATGTGCGGAGGCCGAGTTTGTCTCAAAGCATAGCAGGTCAAACTACAACCACGGCTACGTCACTGTGTCCCATCAAGACAAGCGCTGCTCAAGACAGTTATACAACGAAAGCAGAGGTCTACATGCATGCTTACAAAGCTCCGCACAGCATTCC
Source organism: Alosa sapidissima (assembly GCF_018492685.1). Taxonomy (NCBI): domain Eukaryota; kingdom Metazoa; phylum Chordata; class Actinopteri; order Clupeiformes; family Clupeidae; genus Alosa; species Alosa sapidissima. The sequence continues at coordinate 4,620,919 of NC_055969.1, read as the reverse complement.
ATGGCCAGCCACTTCAGCCAGCCACTTGGCCAGCCACAATGTCTTTTGCTGGTCACTGGAGAGGGTTGCTTGGATGACTTCCGCTCTACTCTGTTTGACATTACGTCGTTATTGTTGTGTTGAGCTCAGAGGCTCTACGGGCAAAGGGTTCAATTGGCAGTCTGGGCGGTGCGAGTAAGCCAGGGATGGATCAAAGCCAGCCCAGCGTGACGACGCGGAGGCTAGCTGAGAGCCAGCAGGGACACATGTGTCAATGCTTCGTAGAAATGCTGTGCTAATGAGCCTACCAGCCAGGCTGCGCCACCCCCGTGGACCCGGGAGAGGAGGAGGGGACTGTGGCCCAGGCGTCAACCAGAGCCTGGGCATTCACGGTGGGACCGGGGGTTCCCTTTTAATGGGCTCTCTGGTCACCAGGCGACACTGGTGCAGCAGCGAAAAATGATCAATGCGTGTTGCTCAAGATGATGTGTGTGGGAGTAAAGAGAGAGACAGAGAGATAGAGAGTGAACGAGTGAGTAAAAGAGAGTAGGAGAGAACCTCCCTTCCCCTTCCCCCTTTCACCCTATGATCCACCTTACTATTCTTAAACACCTAAATGACCTTCAAATTCAGATAACAAGCTGTAAGACAGATCCATTACAACATGAATTAAATATTCCATCTAGGTTAAAGGGCAGGCCTACACATCAGAAAAAGAGGGAGAAGACCAGAGCAACAGATTTAGAGGAGAAGAGCAGGTGCCAGGAGAGAGAGAGGGAGAGAGAGAGAGAGGCAGGCCAGAGAGTGGGAAGCCTCCTGCAGTGCTTACCAGGCGCTCGGACATGGGGGTCTTGTCTCCCGATGGGAGGTGCTGCTCCAGGGCCAACACGATGCAGTTGGCGATGATAGTGGCAAGGATCATGTACTCAAATGGAGTGTGAAGGTCAAGGAAGGACAAAAAAGACACAATCTGGACACATAATATTGCATTGCACTCAGAGGAGGACAGGACATAAGAACTAACTCAATGTAGTATCCTAACTAATGTATTGCTAATTACTAATGTATTGCACAGCAGATCTTCTGATAAAGGCAAACAATAATCAAATATATGACTGTACAAATGGGCACTGCAATGATTGTAAAAGCTATGACAATGCCATTAGGACATAATCAACCTATTAGCGAATCTTCTATCTTCTAAAACAAGTTCCAGGAAAGGTCGCAGTACTTAGTACAACCAAATGTCTTTACTTTTAACTTATTATGTGGTGTGTATGCTGATTTCCAGGGATTCAGGCACGATCCATTTTCCAATCCATTTTACATGACCATTCCCCTGAGGTTACGTCTTTATGGAATTGCCACGTTAAGCTCAATTAACTTCATAAGTCGCACCCCGAAGGGCACACATACAAAGTGTGCTCCATTTTTTCATATACCATCAAAAGCTGTCCGCTTGGCCACAGGAAATAAATCTGTATGCAGCTTTGATGTATACATTGTCTTAGGTTCCACTACCACAATGAACTGCTAAACGACGCTCCGACTTGACGTTAGGAATTTCAGTACCCTGGAGAGCGCCTCGAGACTTACTGCCTTCCTTAAATTTATCGCGCTATCTACAATATGACTGCCAAGTTCATTCCAACGCAACACTTCACGAGATAAAACTTAGGGGTTAAAGCTCACGGTACTTGAGACTGGTTTGCTGTAAGTGGCATTTCAGAAACTGCCAGTGCCGTGGGATTAGACAACTAGCATGAACTCTACAAGTAGCTTGTTGTAAATTTAAATGTGAGGGAACTCGTGGAGGTTGACACCTTATAAACATAATTTGTTAAAATGTTAATTTACATCAAGACTAAACTAGCGTTATATGACATCCTGTGAATTTAGGATGTGAAATCTCATTATCAGAAACGATTGCCCGTGACAATGAAGACATCTATAGGCCTGTTTTCTTCGAAAGCACGACAGAATTAACTGCAATAAAGCTTGAGACAACTGCTGTGGTACCACCCAAACCCAATGCATGCTGCGAGAGTCTTCGCCTATTAGATACCTATGCATTGACACAAACTGGTATTTTGAATGTTAGGTATCTTTCTATGTTGGGTACACTGTTATGAAGGTAACATTACAATGATGCAAAATGTCGGTTTTACAGAGACTGGAACCATGGGTCAAATTTGACAGATCTTTTCTCACACAGATGTAAGCTTGCATCACTCAAATCACTTGCAACCTGTTATCATTTTGACGGTATTTTTTAAATGGAAAGGATATGGCCATTCGGTAATTCTCTTAGCATACTTCCTTATGACATTGTCCTCGCTAAAAATAAACAAGGAGCGATTGACAGTGAAGCAATTCTGTTTTGTCTGTTTGGGGTTGTACAAAGCCATTGTCCTGGCTCTTTGAGCCATCGACTGCTTGTACATCCTCTGGCCGCCTGGGGGACCTCCCGCTCGGGCGCCACCTCTTCCAGCGCCCGGCGGACCTCCGCCTCCATAGCGGGTGGGTAGATCATCTCCAAAGCGAGCCATTCTAGAAATGAACAGATCCAACAAGGAATATCCAAAAAGACATTAATTACAATAGACAAGAGAAGCATCACAACGCACACACTTGCAAAGACCAAGAGTCTCCATCAGTGTATGCTGTTCCGTGTGATGTGACAACAGGAGAGAAATATTGGATTGTGTTCTCTTGATTGTATCTCTTCTTTCTACACCTCCTCAATCCATCATTCGGCGTAATACGAATAAATCGTAAAGTTCGCGTGCTTGCGTTCCAAGTAAACCACACTTCATTGACCCATAGGAAAAGCAAATTAATTCATTCTATATATCCAGAGGAGGACATTCCAGGTCGAAAAATGACCAAACCGAAAGGTAAACGTGTTCATGGTAGAATGTCATTCAGGGAGAATGTAAATTTTGCCATATTAAAAAAAAAGGTACAAACTACTCCAATATCGTCGTAAATCTCCGTTCTTTTGGTGAGTCCAACTAAACAAGGCTGTATGGCAAAAAATCCCTTCTTCACGAGCAAAATGTGAATGAATTACAAAACACTCAGAAGCGTCTTCCTCCGTACTTCCACTTGGCCACTTGCGATGTACAAATGTAGTCTATTGAGTAGGCACTGGTCCTCATGAATAGACACATGTGACTGAAATTAGCCTATCGGCAAGGCCACCTGCACAACGATTCTCCACCAGAATCGGGAGTAGGGATTCTCCAGCACATCCGATCAATACAAGCTTATTTATAACTCTTAAGTTACTCCGCCGTTTTTTTTTTTGCGTTTCTTTTTCCCCTCTACCGTTCCGTAATCTTGCAATAGCCTGTTGGGGGTCAGGACCATACCAGCTCTGTTTTCCGCCGTCTCTGACAAATTTTAATGCCACAGGTGCGTGCACTGAGCAAGCTACAAAGCAGGAAAAAGTACAGAAAAGCTATAGATTTTCAAATATTGTGGAGAAGTAACACACTGGTTTGGCATCAGCCAGGAAGACGTGACACATGTAGGCTACAGTCAAAAGATGGGGTTTATCAGGCAGTAAACTCGCAGCATGAATTAATGCTGCACTCAAAGGCTAATAAAGAGAATTTTGTCAATCAAATGTCATGCAGGTTATTTTCTAATGTTTTCACGCACGCTTTAGTCTAAATTAATGAAGAAATAAACAATTGCATACTCTGATTAATCCAACCGATAGGCCTACTGCATGTAATTGATATACGATGAAAACGACATCAGGTAAACTCTTAACATTAAAATGTAGGCGATTTGTTCTCAGAGCACATTTTCTCAGGCGTGCTTCCCGTCATAGCAGGAGCCACAGATACATCCTGTGGTCTCAGCGCAGTCGAGCACATGAAGAGTAAGGAAGGCACATCCTGGCACAGTGTGATGGGGTGTGGATATTAGACAGACATGCAGGATGTGACGGCCGAGATACACCTATAGATAAACCACAGGCTGAACTAAAGGACACGTTTCTCACGTCTAGTAGCACCACTACACACCCAAGTATCCATATAATCCATAGGCTGTATTGGAAACTAGAGCTGGTCTGCACACAATAACACTTAAAAATGATGCAGAGGAGATATAAAAAGCATTAGTAGCCATCGCCACCATTGAAACTGAGTCGTGGATTATTGACAATTGATTTAATGGTGATAGTTTCCTGTGGTGGTGTCATAGGGCGCACTGCAAAGTGCAAAGTTTTATCTGACCGATTAAAGTAGCCTACCTTGTGGAAAAACAGACTACAGTACATGCACTACAGAAGTCTACAGTAAAGTTGACCCGATATCAACTCTTCCAGGTATTGGAATCATTGGATCATTTTCACCACAACTGCATTCATTGCACGTCAATTTGATCCCAAGATGCGACCTTATTGAAACCCAGAAAGAGCATGCATTTCATCAGCTAATTGCTCAATGCAATCACACGTATGCCTAATAAAAACGCATTGTTAAACACATACTATTTAAAATATAGCCTCGGCCTACTCTGAAATATTGGAACAGCACTTATTCAGTTATCTTATTCATGCTAAGATGTGGGTCTTGTGTAATTGAATGCAATGTGGATTCCATGTTGCAATAGAATGATATCATTTTGGTACATTATACGCATCTTTCCAACAGATGTCATTCGTCATCATTATTATAAACCCATTGGTTGTCTTTAAGGTTATTTATTAGGCTACGTTCTGATGACCACAAAGGCGCTTAGTAATTATCTTTTCACCAGGAGGTCTCTACGTGAGAGATCCTGAAACCCCTTAGCCTTAATTTAGATTTAAGGTTTCGTGCGCATTATGTCCGCTGTCACTCAGTTCTTCTCCTGAGGCACAATTCGGTTGGAGCCGGTCGACTAGGAGGACAGAGACACATCTCATCAAAACTAAACTACTTCCAGTGATTATTCACGCAACCCTAGCTCCACAATCAGATACATAGCCTACCGGGGTGCAGATATGAACATGGCAATTTAACTTCATTTAAAAATGACACAATTCTCAAGCCTAAACATATCGTTTGCCATTGAAGTGAGTCAGTGCGCGAAAACATTCGAGATTATAAAAACAAACTCTACTCCATCTCGTGGTTGTTCAAGTGTAGTGCAGTGCTCCCTAATAGAGGAATCAGTCGACGTCCAACTTGATGGTCCACAAATAGTGGTAGCAAAGACTGAATGCATTAGAGCGCAGGAACCAAAGGGAGGTATGGTAGTAGTAGGGGTTATGTATGCTGGGATGTCTAATCATCACCGATAGCCTGCCATATAATATGAATAGCCTGATTTCAAAGTTGTCTAAATGGTGGAATCAAACCAGCTACCTGTATTCCTTATCATTTTAAAAGATTGTGGGATTTTTCATCAGCTCGGTTCCATTAATGTCCGCTCTTGTCCTGTACATTAAGGCATGCATGGCTACTGAAATGGCAATTTAATGTGAAATCAATAGTAGGCTGTGCGTCATTCAGTCTTCTAGTACATTAAGAATAACCGTATGACTACACAACACGTTGCAGCAGGTGGAGCAAAGTTAATATAACAGCTAACATAACATTACAGATGTTAGTTCACTACAGATCTGTGTAGCATCACTGGTATTCCTTGACAAGAAACTGCAAACAATTAATTTACGTTTCCTCAGAAAAGGACAGTAGGTTTTTAGAACTTCGAGGTTAGTGTGTACGTTGTAGTAGAGAAAACTTGAGGTAAAAAAAAAAGGGGGGGGGGGTTATGGCCTACCTCCCAGACCATGGCGTGTCGATGTCCTCAGAGAAAGTCTCGTGCGCATCGACGATATTTGGAACATTTTTGCTATGGAATGACCCTTCGAGTTCATAAATTGTGTCGTAGTATATTGGTTCTTCGGTGCCCACGTCAGACTCATCCAGGCTGTCGTCGTTCTCGCCGGGCCCAAACGTGGCGGTGTGTCTCTCTCTGTTGGATGTGTCGGTGCGAGACCACGAACTGTACTCTGCGCCCAAGGTCAACATCCGCCAAGCACCAAATGTGGCTGACCTCACAGCTTCAATAAAAAACCGAGACAGTATTAGTAGCCTACCCTATCTACAAGTTATACCTATACGTTACATGGTCAATTTATGTAAAAATACTTAACAGATGTTTACTTTAGCTCAATTACCAATGATATAGACATCATTTATGGTTCATATTTGCCATTTACCCTTGTGAGATCACATTTATGATGATATGATTATTTTCATTTTTGTGAGAAAACGAGGAAATTCAATTAGCCTATAAAAAAGGTTAAATAAAATAGAAAACAAGATTTTGGATCATTAGCCTATTGGTGCTTATTTCTAAGAATTTAATCAGAACAAGTGAAAGTGCTTGAAATGTAACAATTTTGTAACTATGTGTGTTAATAGCAGGTGCAGAAAGACAACATTCCCGCACACAGACACCTACACTCAGACACACACACACACACAGCAGGCCCAGTTAGGAGGACACAGTTACATAGCTACAATTATTACACTCGGGTCCAGTAAACCCAAACATCTTATATGTAACAGTTATGTGTAGGGGCGGTGTACCGTGTGCAGTCATTGAAAATAAGTTATGTTTTATGTTCTTCACAGAAAATGAGCCAAGGCCAATGAGTTTGAGTTAGAACAAATAACAAAATAGCATAATTTTTCTTTTAGCAAACATTGAAAATGGGCCCCACAGACCCAAACATCTTACAGGGGTTAAATGACAATTTGGCAATTAAGTAAACATCTTACAGGGGTTAAAGATAGATAGATAGATAGATAGATAGATAGATACTTTATTGATCCCCAGGGGAAATTCAAAGTCTCAGTAGCATACAGAAATCACACACACATTCACTAACAGCAGAAAAAAGTAATTAAAAGTATATAATATAAAAAACACAACTAAGCAATAAGGACAGTAGAAGATAAAGAATATACTTAATATACTAAAATACAAATTATACTAAATAACACTTAATCTAAATCAATTCTAAAAACAGTATCCACATAGTGGGTGATTAATCAAGAGGTGCTTGCAATGACTGAGGCAGGGACTGAGCCTGTGATTCTCTGTGCATACTGTAGTAAGGTAAGGTAAGGTGCTCTGTGTGAGGTGTCATGGTGATGGTGCAAATGAGTAAGTCCAACAGTGCAACAGTGCAAGAATAAAGTCTAGAGACCAGCATAAAATAAATATGGACATATCAGCGAGTAGGCAAGGTAATATAAAAAAAACTATAGAAAAAACTCTATATATACATATATATATAACTATATTAAGAAAAGGTATAAGTGTGGCCACAATTCGGCTGTGGCATGGAGGGAGGGGTAATGCATATGTGCTAATATAGCATGCAAACAGTGAGGCAGTTAGACAGTGGTAAAATGAGAACTTCAAGAGCAATTTATTTTAGGAAAAGTGAAATGTGGGTTTAGTCCAGTCATTAGCCCATTGGTAGGCCTACTGAAATCTGGACCATGTGCACAGGTGTTTTGAGTATGTTACAGTTTTAGTCCTCAGAATCTTTGGCACCATGTCATACTTTTAAGATAATCAGATCACAGTTAATCAACTGAGATCAATGGCAAAATTGTGAAGCATTACTGCACAAACTGATTTGTCAAACATACTTTTAGAATAATGTGTAAAACGAAATTAAGACAAAAGACTTTGATTAGAAAAAAGAAAAGTGGAAAGAAGACCTCTATGTAAGTAAGACTCAAGCACCTGTTTGGTGTCCTGAGCCACATAATTCCTACCATAGACCACAGTGGATCTCCTCTCCGCCCATCTGGAGTAGGGAAGTGCCCTCCTCATTGCCATGGTAGATTCACTGTTTGTGCCCCAGCATTTAAAAACACGCAAAGGACATCAGTTGGACAGTCTGTTGGTCTGTTGCTCCGTACGTCCCTTTCCCTCATCTGTCTGGTCTGTCTACGTCCAAACTAATGAACCAACCAAACAGGAGACTAGGCCCATGAACTTTTCCCCATGGAATGCGGAAAACAGTTTCCTGTCAGGGCTAGCTAAGAGCTTTAATCATCGTATCCAAAGTTCTCTGTTCTCCTCTGGAGCTTTCATAGCAGTTCTATGGAACTCCTTTCTTTCTGGGTAATCAGGAAGGGAACAATCATTATGCAGTTTATACAGAGGAAAGAAGGCCAAGCTGATATGCAATCAGAGATTTCCTGCTCTACCCTCCTAGTGCCATGTCTCTCCTCTTAGAAGAATCTCAGGGCTCATGACGCAGAGTCTGTCCCTAATTGAAATGACTGCCACTAGCAGTGGTCCTGACAAGATGAAGTGGCTCCATGTTTGTTGCCCTCAGCGTCATGCATTTTAATGAAAGCTTTTAGGTCTCAGCGTGTTGCATTGTGTCATGCAACTGAGTCATGCCAGAGTGTGTCACTAGGGGTCCGTGCTTGCGTACGTATGCATGGGTGTGTAGTACTCACACACCTCTGCTGTGCATGAAAGACTTGTCCCCGGTAACTCCACACTTTCTTCTAATCAAAACAGAAATTTGTCCAAGTTCAGATTTTAAAATGCTTGGTGCTGATGGGGATGGATCAGTCTGGATGATATTGAGGACTGGTAGTACAAACAGGAAATGTACTCAAACCCACACTACAATTACAAAGAGGACACTAATCCAACCAAACAAATCTAGCATGTAATCTTTGTAAGGAGCGCTTAGACAGTCATCTGTGCACAGTGTGACCACAGTTCATATACTGACAAGATTTATATGCAAAAATGTAAACAGGCAATGAATGCAGTGGTCAACAGCATCCTTTTATTAGTAGTAAATTTATTGAAAAAGAAAGATACAACCAATCATGGAGCATCGTAAGTTTCACCATCCAGAAATATGTAACATAAAGAAAAGGTATTTTTATTTCTATTTTTGAATTTTTGTACTTACATCTCTGAGAATTTGCACAAGGGACAATACTATACTAAGCACATTTAAAAAGACGGAATAATAGGTTGACCAGCCACATGAAGTCATGAAACGGAAATGATACTGGTTAACTACATCTATTACAGTTAGAAAACTGGAGGTAAATTTAAATGTAAAAAAAAAGAAAACAAAAAAACTTGACTTCATCTTATTTTACAACTCATATTCACTTCTTGTGAGCAATATAAAACGAACACAACAAAAAAAAAACTTTTTCAGCACCATTTTCTCTGTCCATGTGTGTCACCCAATCCTCCTGGTTTTCTTGTAGCGATACGAATGCTCTGCTTACTTTTGCAAGTGTTCAGTAAACATGCCATCTTTTCATTTGAACTGAACATTAAAAATGAAATAATATTAATAAAAATGCTCCCTCCCCTTTTCAATTTGTCATAATGGAATTATACAAAAGAGAGCAGGTGTGTCAACACTCCAATCATTTCCAAGACAGATACATGCGAGAGGACCAGCGAGAGGACCAGCAAGAAAAGTATGAAATAAGAAGCTTGTCCAGTACACTGCACCATTGGAGCTCATGTCAGCAAAGAGTAGCCCAGCACTGCCCTCTGTTTTTCATGAGGAAGATACCCGGCTGGATTAAACGGACCATGACCTTTGGGACCAGACAATAATTATGAGGATCCCATTGACCAGAGACAGGCATCTTGCCGCAGTGCAATGCAACAAATATGATAGAGAAGACATTTAATGAAAAAAAAAATAAAAATAAATTCCAATGGGCCCTCAAACACTCCTTTCCACCAGAAGTCCTTCGGCATTAATTTCTCCTCAAGTTCTTCTGAAGTAATTTCAACACAGCGACATCCTTCTCAGTACAAATAGTGCGGACGTGAACGACTGCTCCTCCCAGTTGACAGGTCAGTCAGCTGAATTGTGTGTGGACGTCCAGTGATTGACAGATGCTCTCAGATGACTGAGTGGTAGCAGATAATGTGCTGTGGATGCACTGTGGGCACAAGTCATGCAGTCACTCTCGCAAATGTACTGTTTGTAGTTGTAGTATTCACAAAAGATCCAGCAGCATTTGACTCGATTACCCAGAAGGCTTCAGTCCAAAGGGGTGGCAGAGAAACTATGTTGAAGGATAATAATAACTATAAAAAAAAATAAAAAAAAACTTACAGATTTAAAAACAAATCAGAATAAAAAGAGAAGGCTTTTTTTACACACTATTCGTATCACATTCCCCCCCTATCGCCGTCTTCCGTTCCAGCTATCTCTAAGACGTAGTCGCTGGAAGCACTTCCTGGCCCAAATGCATAATGTTTTTAGCTTCCTCAGTCATGGCGCTCTGTACAGAACCCCAGCAAAACAAAAGCTGGCATGACTTTGACATTAGGTCCGACATGGGGGCTAGGGCTGGAGGGGGTAAGGGGGTTCACGTGTGCGTTTCTGTGTTCCTCCATGCTGGTGTGGAAGGGGGGGTGAGCAAGTCAGTGGAGTTTGGCTGGTAGAGAGGGTGGTGCTAGGGTGGAGTGGATGGGGCAGGGTGGAGGGAGGGAGGTGAAAGGGGGGGCAGTGATGGCGATGTGTGCCCCAACAGGGAGCACTCTGTGCGTGGGGAGGATCAGGAGGGGCTGGAGGGGGTGGTGGAGGAGCTGGTGTCGGGCAGGGCACTGGGCTGCTGATCCGCCTGCCGCTGGGCCATGGCCGCCGCAGAGTACTTGCATTTGGTGGAGCCACACTGACAACTGAAGTCCTTGCCCTTGATGTCCCAGAAGTGCTCACCATAGTCAAAGCTAAGGAAGAAGAGAAGAAAATAACATAACATGTGTTAGACCAATTTATGATTCTTTTTATTGATTAACAAAGACAGAACTGAGACAGAAGGCTTTCTGAACCTACAAATTACTTTTGATGACCTTGGTATCTTATGGGAGCATTTACAATGATATGCCTCTAGTGGGCAGTACTGAGGTGGTGGTGCCACCACAGATTAATCTGCAGAATGCAGATAACATTTAGTCTAGCGTGGTTAATTCATGCTAAAATGATAACTTGATTTTACACACTATTTTTAAATTCCTGTTTCAGTGCCTACTTTGTTATTATCTTTTAACGAGTATGAATGTGAGCATGTTGTGGTATATATGAAAAGTACACTGAGTATGTTATGGTAAGGTGCCAACATGTTTGATAGGGTATGGTGTTCTAGTTATTCTGGTGTATGTTTAAACTAACAGAGACAGTGCCGTTGTGGTGTGGTGTGGTGAGGTGAAAGAGGGGGTGCTGCATCCCTCTCGTACCCCAGCTCTTCGCCAGCGCTGATGTTCTTGCTGGCAAAGAAAGCCACACGGGGGAAGCGCAGGTCCTGGTGCGAGGTGAACACACGGCACGGGAACAGGTTCGGCTCACACAAGTGATTGATGAAGCGGCTGATGTTGCCGTAGAAACGGGCATCTATACAGTACACATCCCCTACCTGCAAGGCAACAGGAGACTATGGTTACCAACGCATACCAGTTTGCGCTACAACTGTATTAGTTGAGTATTAAACTATATCCAATCCATGCTTACTTGCTGACATGGTATCGAACAAATGCATGTTTTAACCAACTGTGTGGCTACTGGCTAGACACTAGGTAGGACCTCAAATGGCACTATGCTGGAGGAAAGTGTAAGGTATAGAGCCACACTTAAGGTAGGATATGAAAAAGTGGGCACATCAAACAAATCACTGAGAATAAACACAAACCATATCAAAGGAATAGCTTATTATTTTCCAATCTCCCTCAAGAGCAACATCAAGGGGTTGGCAGAATAAAAAGGACTTTGTGATGAGCTGTTAGACGGAGACTTGTTTGTGCAACCCGCCCCTACACATACACGCTCACAATGAGGCATGGCAGAATGTTAAACCTTCAGACAAGCTTATGCTGCATTCCTGTTATGCCACTGAGCATGTGTGTTTGTGTGTGCATTTGTCTGGTGTTTAAGCTATGCGGTGAAGTTAATTACCTGCACTATACAGGTAATGTAATAAAGGTGTAGTTGGCATTTTCAGACACAATTAACCTAACCCATCCTACATGACTGACACATGTGGGATTGAAACCAAACCAAATATTTGTGTTATAGAAATTTTAGAATGCTATTGTGGTGAGCCTAGACTGGTCAATTGACCTAGCTACTTACAGGCTAAGCAAAGTTGGCACTTTTTAATTTGCTAAGTTATCATCATTCAACCTTACATACCCACAAGCACCACAAATCTACCCAAGTGAAACTTGGATTGATGTCTCTCTTAGGAATTACCACACCACCACAGTCGTGGTTTAAAACTCAATTACCCAACCAGCGAAGCCACACACTTGGTGTGGAGACAGCACTCTCTGAAGGCTCAGTAATTGTGTCACCTGCGGGTACGACTGCCTCTCTCCAAGATGGAGGTCATCTCTCACACGCACGCACATCATAGACATATAAGAAACCATTCACAGTCAATGACACATACCTAAAAAAAAGATTCCCTCCTGCCTTTCTTCCATAACAGTGGCATTTAACAATATGAAGATGAGGCACACAGTGTTTATGGTGATTGCCGAACGGTTGGTGGGCTCACCAGACCAGCATCAGTAGTCATCATCATAACAATCTGGGGGCTTTGTAGCTCATCATCCGGGCTCATTATGGGATATGGGGCGTTCACTCAACCTCTTTTAGGAACACAAGGATTAAGTAATGCAACCTAACCTCAAACGAAGACCTACCTTGAGCAATTCAAAGCATCTGCTGCCTTAAAGCAACGCTAGCACCAGGCTTCAAACATTTCAGTTTTTAATACAAGGATTAAAACTGAGATCTGAGGTGTCGTTGGTAAGGTTAGTTTTAAGTATGGTTTTATGTTTTTCTTAGACGTCAAAGATAGTATTGTGGTAGTCAGTACCTTGTTGTCCAAGCTGAACAAGTAGGAGTCGTTTTCCCTCACATCAGCCTCTGCGTCTGAAATGATTTCCCCAACATATCTGCACAGGACAACAAATTGACAGCAATCAGATATCCCAGTCACAGACAAAGAACCCAAGACGCAATGGCAGATGGAACACAGTGTTTCCCACAGAATTGAATTCTATTTGTGGTGGTAGATTTGCAGAATTAACTTGAATGCAACAGTTTTTAACAAATTAGTGCAGCACAGTTATGATTCTAACCAGATTTAAGCACAATTTAGTACAACCAGGAAAATCATTGTGTGGTGGTCAATGTTGATATTGTGGTGGGCCGCCACAAATAAGTCAATGTATGGTAAACACTGGAACAATTAGCATAAATGACAAAGCGAAATCAGTATCAGCTAGAGAGGGAGTGACTCACTCGCAGACAAATGTGCCCTGGGGGATGTCTTGCAGCGTCCTTACCCCCCAGCCCATCAAACTGGTCCTGAACAGCTGCAGGCGTAACCTGAAAGGAAGAGAATGGGACATCAATGGATAGACTTCTATCTAGCAGCATGATACTGTACATTAACACTGATGAGAGCCTTTGGTACACTGTCTAATTCTATATTATGCTAGTGTTGGGCATTATTGAGTATACAACTGTGTGCTTTAGTCCTAGGGTCTTCTCAGTGATATGTTTATATGACTGAGGGTGACCTTATTATACTGTAAGATAGATATGTATGCGTGAAGCAACAGTCAGTGGCGAGTTGTTACCGTAGTCCATTTTGCACGACGCGGTTCTTGCATGTTCTCCAGCACGAGCAGGCGTGGTTGCACTCAAAGATGAGTGGCGGCTCCTCCGTGCAGAACTCTGGCAGTAAATGGCCCTCCTGGAGGAGTGAACAGTGAAGACTGAAGCCCTGCGGTTTCTACTACCTGAAAGCCAGCTGTTTCTTGAATTTGACTACTTACAGTGGGTGACCTGTTTGTTTTCTCACACATGCTATCTAGAATAAATAACTTTTGCATAGGTGTGTTTACCTGTCCTTCACATGACTAAGCATCTTCGAAAGATGTATGAAGATGCAATATAGACATATATTTATTGAAACAACATATTTATTATGCAATTCTTTGCCCAAAATAACCACCAGTCATAAATACCCTGACACACCAAGTGGCTTGTTTTTTGTTGGACAGGAGTCAAAGGATTTAACAAATATTTTCTTAGCAACCCTTCCGTAGTCACAGCAGGAGTTCTTACCTTGTCATACCAACAGCGCAGACTGAGTTGCCCACACATACAGTTGGTTGAGGAACAGTCGTCTTTGCACACACAATACTGTCAACAGAAACATAGAGCGATATTTGAAACCTAGTTCTATGTTCATGCATAAAATATGTGTTAATTCGATAATTGTTAATTCGTTAATTGTACATACAAACAAAACTCTTGTTAAAATCTACTGCTTGGATATGACTAAATGTGTATAAGTGTGAGTGGCTGTTAACTGTGTCTTGCTTACCTGTAAGTGTGTAATGTTTTTGTCTATGTTCATTGGGGATGTAACACAGTTGTCAGGGATGTATTTGTAGTTGTCAGGGCAGGGCTCACTGTCGACAGCGTTGACACACGGAACAGGTACAGCCTCATAACCTCGTGCAATATCCCTGCAGACATGCAGCACAGTGGAGACACATGAACATACGCACACAAGATTAGAGGGAGAAAGAGAGGTAGGGAGGAGAAAACAAACAACAAGTCTATGGGGAATAACAAATACATCCAGCCAGTTAAATGTGTTATTGAAAAAAAATTAAATAATTTAGAAGACAGTGCACTGGTAAGACAATAGCAGAGAACTGTTAAAAGGACCCCTAAAGAGACCAGAGCACCATAAAAAGGAAGCAGTAGAGGAAAAAGCTAATTATAGTCCAATGAAGGCACAGACAGACTCAAATAAGCTGGCCAACTCTAAGTGGAGTGTGGAGTGGTAAGACCCGCGGGGCCTTGCTCTGCTGCCCGGGGGAGGGAGCGGTACCTGTTGAGGAGCTTCTCTGCAGGCGTGGCCCGGCCGCCCTGGCTCTCCTTCAGCCGGCGGCTGTTCTGCAGCGTGCTCCACACCTTGGAGTTGTGGCTGCAGCACTCCAGCGGCGTCTCCCCCTCACGGTTCTTCAAACTCACGTCTGCCCCCCGGGACAAGAACATTCTGTGGAGGACCCAAGAGAACCCATTTTAAACAAGTGCCCCACTTCATGTGGCATCGGGCGATACCACAAGGTGTTGTAATAAAGGCTGTCAAATTAAATCTCACAGATTCTCCAGAAGCACTCTTATTTCTAACATCTAATAACTGTGACCTCCAACCACTCTTACTCACAAAACATCCAATAAGAATCTGAACGATCTAAACATTTGCTATAGACTATATGACATTTGTTGTGTTACTAATAGGCCACTAAAAACCAAATATAGAGGCTTTGTCTTGCAAATCTTGCAAAAGGAAACGTCGAAAGAACTTTTATCTGGTTGCACATTAACGGTTTGTGCACAGTGCTTTATAGTATATCCAGGTTGCTGAAAAGCAGTGTTTGACTGACGTGACACAGTCGAGACGGTTCTCCCGAGAAGCGATGTGTACTGGCGAGTCTCCGTGGATGTTGACTGCTTGCAGGTCACAGCGCCCCTCCAGAAAGATCTCGGCAATCTCCACACAGCCAGAGAACGCTGCCCAGTGCAAACAGATATTCTCCTCCTAAAACCAAAAGGTCATAGGGTAAGAGGTCAGGTTGTATCAGGGTTCTCTTTGGTGGGGAAAATAGAGGGAATTTCTCTCAATGCACAGCTATAGGAAAGGGAAGGGAAGGGAAGAGTCCACAACTCTTCAGAACACTTTTCCTTTCCTCCATACAGTAATAGTAGGAGCCACATTTAAGGGCTAGCAGCTTCAAGACTTCCCAGCATGGGAACAACTCTTAGGTCTGAATAGCCTTTTTCCTTAAGTGGAAGCATTCACTAACTCACAAAAGAGGAAACCTGATTAAAAGCATAAGAAAGACTTAAAGCATTGTTAAAGCATTGTTAAAGCATTGTTGAAGCGTTGTTAAAGCGTTGTAGCCATCATACTCTGTAGAGCCAGGCCCTCAGCATGGGCACGTATGACAGTGCCAGAGATATGAACCTTGTCTCTGATGTTGATGTCCGCTCCTTTGGAGAGTAGCAGCTTGACCAGCTCCACATGCCTGTACTCCGTGGCCCAAATCATCGCTGTCCAGCCTCCATCATCCTGAGATATTGCAAAAAATAAATATTGTATTATGGGACAGGCCAGTTTCACACTGTTATCTGAAGAATGTACTGAAGAAGAAACTCAGGCTTTTTTACAAGAAATTCCACGGTTGTGTTAAAAATCCAAGACCTAAAGTTAACTACATTACTGTGGTATGTGACACAGAAAGTACTCACCTGACAGTTGATGTCAATTAGACCAGTGCTCAGCAAGTGCTGCACAATCTCAAAATGCCCAAGTTTAGCAGCCAGGTGGAGACACGTAGAACCCTCCGCATCCTACAAGGACAAAATAAAATCGTCAAATAAACCAATTAATATACACTATTCACACAAAACAGCACAGTCCTTTACTCACAATGTGTGAAATATGACAAATCAGGTCATAAAAAACACACATTATCAGCAAATAAGAAACACACTCCTCAGAGGCTGGTAGATATCTATTCAACACAGATATTTAACAAAAGAGGCAAAAAAACTGCACTATCCATATTTGTGTGGAGAAGAACCAAGTTACTTTATTATCTCTGGCTGAAGCCGCCCTATAGATGCTGAACCCTGAAAATTGTAGATAACAGTCAGTGCACTCACAGTGCCCTTCTTATAATCATGCAGTTGTAAACTTCTATGTGTTTATACTTTATACCTTTATACTACTATTAACTGTTGCTTAAGCACACTCCCTAGTTGAGTTCCTCCTTTTTCAATACACTAAGTGAAACGGTAGCCAGCTGGTACAATAGCTGTGCAATAAATACGTAAATGCATTCAGAGACATGCTAGCGACAGATGCTAGCACCCATGGGTGTTATTTTGCGAGCATGCTCGCCTCCCAATCCAAGTTGTTGCAAGTTTGTGGGACAAGGTGCAAGGCTTACCTGCATGATTGACAACTCGAATCAGGTTACATAAGTACTATGTAAAGTTCCATGGTCTATTTAGAGAATGCTAAATTGCCATATACTGTATGTTATAGATGCATAGGTACCGGAATTACTCTTTCCTAACTAATAGGTTTCAATAGAGACCATGACCAACCTTATGTGTTACGCTAGCCCCTGCCTTCAAGAGATAGCGCACAGTGTCCATGTGATTATTCTCACAGGCTTCCATCAGAGGGGTCCGTTGGTCGTCATCACACATGTTGAGGTTAGCGCCCGCCTGCCAGACAGGAGAATCCCAAATTACTCGTGGGGATTACTCTAGAGCACTAGAGCACATGAGCACATGAGCACATGGCAGAGGTAATGATGGACTTTACTCGCTGGCAGTCCAACCACATGATGGAATTACCACACCTGTCAAGGAGCTTTAAAGGAGCATTCTCATTTGGAAGAGTTAAAAAAAGTTAAGGTATTGGGGCTATTTGAGGCTCTACCTGGACCAGCATGTGGCAGACTTCCTCGTGTCCGGCCTCGGCTGCCACATGGAGGGGCGTTCGCTTGGTCTGGTTCTCCATCTTAAAGTTTGGGTCAATGCCATCAACTGTTGGTCAGAAAAAATAAACAAAAGTCATGTTAACAATAATCCAACTATGTCTCGTTAAATAAGATGAGCCCCATCCCTACTGTGATTGATGGAAAATATGAGTAAGTGATAAATTCTTACCCAACATGAGCAAGACTTTCTGCAGCTCCCCTTGTTTGGCAGAAATGTACAGCTGCTTTGGATGAAACCGCAGTTTCTTGGGTCTGTAAATGAAGGAAAGAATGGCATAATAAAGGAATGGTGAACTATTAAAAAAAAAAAACATTACCAGATCTGGTCTATTTGCAGCTGTTACCTTGAGGCAAGCAGCACTTTTGGATTAATTGTGCAAAGTTAATGTGTTTACGACTATGATGTATATTTAAATCTGCCCTAGTGGGTGGCCATGTGAGTGGAGACAACCCTACAGCTGCATCTCTCTCTTGTCTTTAGACAGTCTGACACACCTCCAGTGTTTCCTCTATGTACATCACTGCACCTCAAAGAGTCTTGAGAGAAGATCAAAACAGCTGAGGGCAGACTCTCAACACTTGATCAATCACGTGCCACAACACAATTACGGTGTTCCACACGAGGGGGTCTTACTTCTCTGTGTCCAGTGCCAGCAGGATGCTCTCCAAAGTCTCTTTAGGTGGTCCCAGGGCAGGCAGGACAGGCAGGACAGGCACGCCAGCCACTGCTGGGGCTCCTGGTTTGGGAGCCACCAGGGCTTGAGACGTGGTTGCCACCTCCGCAGGTTTGGGCAGCGTGCTGTCTGCTCTGCCCTCACTGGACACGGATAAGCGAGATGACCTGCAAAAGGGGAATAAACACTCATCAGTTTAATTTATGAAGTCATATCAAAAGTATTATTACACGGCTCTTTTGTGCTTTTAATTCACATCTTTTATATCACTCCGCATTATCGGAAAATAAGTCCCTCCAGGACGAAACAAGATCCCTCCGCTAGCACATTGGGGTCCTGATCGCCCTGTCGGGATTTATTTTCCGATAATGACCGGCGTTCTATACACTATCCCTTACTTAATAGCAATCAAGTACGAACATGTTACTGGCAATATTAAGTCCACAAATCTGGGCAGTATGTCAAGGTGCATACAAAAATGTAAATTAATTTCCTTTCCATGTTTGCTTGATTCAAATGAATAGCAAACAGTTCCTTTTACTACCCTCCGCCCTCCCAGATGCTTATGAAGCTACCCTTGAGGCACCCTTGATTTTGTGAGCATACCCTCCAGTGGTGGTATCTGCTCTACCCTCAGAGGTGCTTGGGGTGGCGGGGGCCTGGGTAGGGGGCACAGTGGAGGTGGTGTCAGCCTTGGCGATGGTCACTTCCTTGGCTTTGCTGGCCTCCTCTCCGCAATGCGGGCAGAAGCTCTGGCCCTTAAGCATGGATGCACAAGCTCGGTGGAACCGATGAGAGATATTGCTGTCTGGCTGACACTCCATGAAGGTCCCCTGTGGGTTGATGAGAAAGACAAGCTGGCTTAAGCTTTGGAGTGGAGTTCACTCTCTGGGATTTTGTTTGGTGTTTGGCTCAAATATCATCAGACATGACGTCATCCGGAATCCCTTAAAATACCTTTAAGTGGGTGTTTGCTTTAGCCTAGAAATCTAGACGCACCCTAGCGGCAGCAAATTACATTTCCGCCACGGCGTCTCGTGACGCTGGCCGAAATGCTCAGGGAAATTACATTTGTTGCCAGGGCTAGTCTAGCAACTCTCCGTTGGCTTGTGAGTTCAAAAAATTAAACTTCTATCAGGCTAATCAAATCATGTATAGTTGTTAGGCGGGCTTAACATAATGACTGATGGCAGAGTTGCAACGGTTTGGCTTGAATTCCCTGCTACTTGAAAAAAGAATAAGATAATGTTGCTGTTGACGAACAGTGCGACACGAGTTAAGCTTTTATTAAAGTTGGCAAAAGTTTGAACTAGCCAACTAGCTCCGCTGGTGGGATACGCATGGGACTAGAGCTGTCCTATTGCGTGCAGAGGGAATTTGAAAGACAACCGATTATCCCGCCCCTCGGACTGAGTACTGCGAACGGTGAGTGCCCAGACCCTACATTTTAATGTGGGTCTGGCTCGTCAGGCTATGTTAGCTTTGCAGTGGAATGCAATTCTCTCTGTAATTCTAAGTCATCAATACTTGATTGGAAAATTGGATGGATTTGGATACATAAAAAAAAAAAAAAAAATAGATTGAATGGTGTATTCAATGACATTTCTGCTATTTCAAGGTTCAAGGTTATTCTCTGGCTACAAGCATTGTTAATGCATGCATACATCACACAAACAATACTTGACATTGCCAACATAATGTCATGAAGTCCTTGTTGTCCTTCACAAAACATCACCTATTCAAGAAATGTTGTAACGAATGACTGTTAAGTTTGGAGACTTACAGAAGACATTCACCAGTGTCAGTATGGGTCATGCTTTCAATTTTGATTTTGATGAGCTTCTCAGATCCTTAAAGACCATCAGTGAAAATCACGTTTTTAACTTTGTTAACAAGTCCATATGATGTCGGCTAGATACAATGAGCAAAAAAAAAGGATTCCTGCTTTGGATTGAATTTGGATTTCCACTAATCACAGCCAAAGTGGGTTAATTCAGGCATCGGCCCAGAGTGCGTCGTAAAGGTGCAGATCCAATTCCTGATTCAATTATTCAAGAATATCCAAACAGCAGGTGAACAGTGTGTGGAGAGGTGGCAGGACCAGACAGAAACCCATTCCCGAAATGAGGAAGGTGTATGTTAGATTTATGCCATTTTAAAGCCACAAGGGGATTTTTTTTTCTCTCATGAAAACAACTTCTGAATATATACTTTAGAGGAAACCGCTGTATAAAAAAACTATCTTTAAAAAAATTTCAAAACCCAATTAATCACCTGCCTAATGCTCAGGGAAATAAGCATTAGGGGAAGGTTTTATAAATGACTAACAAAATGTCAATAGAAGGGTGCAATAAAAATGAAATATAATGGCTGTGTACAACACTACAAGCATGATAAAGCCAAATAAAAAGCAGAACTGTTGAAGATTGCTAGCTCAGGCATGGCAATAAAACAGCACAAACATGTGATTAAAGGACACAGAGGTGCCAATAACTCACCGCCCTACAGAAGAAACCACAGCCAGGGCAGCACTGATGCTTCACCATGCCAGCCCGATGGTCCTCGCACAGAACCAGCAGTTGAACGGTGTTGGACGGCCGCATCATCTCGTGTTTTAATACGGCGCTCTGACACCTGGTCAACTGAGGTGAAAAATTTGAAAAGAGGACAGTTAAATGAAGAAATGATTAGTGTTAGGCAGCTCGCTCTCAGTTGCACCAAGTGAAAAAACAAACAGAAAATGTCAAGAATCATCATTAAATCAATCAATCCCAGTGTCTCTACAGTTATTCTTACCTGTCCGTCTACACTCTCTGTGGCCATGCATTTCCTATCCGCAAGAGTGAGGATTTCACGGCTCTTCGGCGTCTCCATGCGGCAGCTACATAATGGGAGTTCCTGTACCATATCGGTCTCCATCTCCTTAAGACCACTGGTCATGCCTAAAGATACATGTCCAAATCTCTCAATTAAATTTGAAAGAGCTGCCATGCAGATATCAAAAGGCCAATAATAGTTTCTAGAAAATCATCTGAAAAGGTGAATACTATAGTGCTTGTACATTCCTGATTCACTGCAGACAAGTAGCACTACCAGAGTCAACAAATGTTGACAAATTTACTGAATAACCTGCTCTTTGCACGCAATGACCTTTTTGTGACACACCTCACCACCAGGGGGCAGTGTGAAGACTCACTGAAACATCACGCCTGGCATGTCAATCCAGCTTGAGCTCGCACTCCGCATCGCCCAATGGAACCAAAACAGCCCAGACCAAGACAATTCCACCATGAAACAAAATACTTCAAAACTTTCTTTTGGTCTGTGAGACAAATTTATGAAAGGCTTTTTCTCATCACACATCTAATACTGATTCCAGTACCTTCTTTACCAATTTTATAACTCGAGAGGCTATACCTTATTGTACCAAGACTGAAACTATCAGGTACCTTTGGACTGACCTTTGCTCTGAGATGTCAGCAGCTCCTCCTGAGCCTTCAGGTTAAGGGAGTCCAGGGGAACCTCTGTGTATTCCTTACTGACCTCAGCTGAAACTTGGGACTGGATTGTGTGACTGGGACTTGGGATTGGATTGTGTGTCTGGGGTTCTGTACCTTTGATGGGAAAAAGTTCGGAGTCAGATGGAACCAAGTAACTGGGATAAATATTGAGGAGGACGAAAACATCTAACTGACAAATAGTCTGTCAGGTCAGATGCATCAAAGATAGTTGAAAATAGATGTTCTACAGTAGTCAGTGTAGAAATGTTGACATCCAGACTGATCAGAGAGAAACATTTTCCAGTTATTTTTGCTGAACGATCTAAATAAGGGTTTGGCCTTTGCTCTAGAGGAGGCTAGGTGTTGTGTCTCTGGACACCAGGGAACATGGGACCCTGGCTCAGGAGCAAGGTTAGATGCACTGTACCAGGTACTTCCTCCGTCTTCATCTTCATCTTACGTTTGCGTTTCCTAGAAGGTCGAAGCCAAGGGTTGTCTCCTTTGCCCTTCTTTTTCAACTTCTTCTTCAAGCTGGACCCGATGCTCTGTAAGTGCAGACAATGGATCAGGACTGACAGTAAGGTATGGGTGGTATGGAAACTATTCACAGGGTATGCTGCCTGATCTAAAGCTGGCTCACCAAGTCAGAGTCATTTCCCTCCTCTTCCCCTTCGCCTTCATCTTCCCCAGACTCCTCAGTTTCCGGCTCCTCGTGGGGCACCTTGGAGAACAGACAGACATCACATTCCTGAATATCCACTCCACCACCTAGACCCAGGTAAATCTGCACATACTAGCCCCACAATACCATACATTTCTGGATGGACCACCCAATAAAGTCTTGAAGCTGTGATGCTGAAAATTACCTGAGGTGGAGGCTTTGTCAGACTCTCTTCCATGGTGGCGTTGCGTGCCTCTTCTCCAACTAGATCTTCCTCCTCCTCAGACTCCTCCTCTTCCTCTGATTCTTCCTCCACAGAGTCATTCTCCACCCTTTCTCCATTCACATGAACAACATCTTTCTGCTGAGGGGAAAGGAGGGTAGCAAGCAGCATAGATAAAGAAATACAGCTTGGACCGTTTCATATACTTATTTAGCCAGTAATCTGACGGCCAAGAAGCAGGTTTGATGGATCTGAGATATATCGTTCGTTATCCATTCCTAAAAGTGTGTAAGCATGACTTTCAGAGAGAAATAAATTAGGGCTGTCAAAATAACTGATTAATTTGGATTAATTAATTTGAGAAAAAATAACTGATTAAAAAAAATAGCGCAGATTAATCGATTCCGTATGACCTTTGATCCCGAGCCGTTCTAGTCAGTAACCATTAGACTGTAAAATGAAGGAGAGAGAAGAAAATGTGCTGCCTAGATCATTGATTGGAACATTTACTTTTAAAAAAACGGCTTGATGGTGTTGATAAAAATAAAGTCTTCTGCAATGTCTGCAGCAAGGAATTTGCATATCACCAGAGTTCGTCAACTCTAAAGTCGCACATCAATGCACAGAAATAGTGTTGACATTGAGGGGAGTGTTCATTTATTTTCATTGTGTCCCCTAGGTTATATCTGTGGCCTGAAATGCCTTGTATGTGAAAACTTCTTCCCAAAGAACTTTTGAATTTATTTCCTCAGCATATTAGGTCATATCATAGATTATTATGGCCATTATTTGAACAGTGAAAATAATAATAAAAGATAATAAAAGAGTTTTTGAACTTTAATGTCACTAATGCTGATTATTCAAGGATTCATTTTAATTTAAATATTTAAAATACTTTCACAGCAAAACTTATGTGCAATTAATTTACATGAATTAATCACAGAGTATGTAATTAATTCGATTACATTTTTTAATTGATTGACAGCCCTAAAAAATATATTTTATGGACTTGCTATCAATATATGTTTGATATCCATCTTAGTCCATCCCTTGTTTTATTCTGTTGTACTATATTATAGATGGTATTAGAGGCAGCAAGTAACTCTGAACAGACACGTTTTTGTGTGCATAAGGAGGAAAATCTAGTAGAGGAGAGGGACAGGCTAGACTTGGTGGTAAGGTAATTTTTTGTGTACACAAACATTTCTTTTAGGATCACTTGCTCCATCCACTGAATAGTTACTATAATCAGGAATTCCAAGAGACAATTCATTTATACAGCAAAAAATTGTGGTTGCTTTCAGATAAAATGGAGGTATCCCTTGCTATTTCTGCCATGTGCCTCCTCTTGAGCATTTAGGTCTTCTCAATACCAGTGTTGGTCTGTGTTGCCTTTTGCTTCTTGGGCGTTATTTGTGAAGGTGAGGACTGACCTGTGGATTAGGTGGGGACTGAGAGAGATGAGAGAACATCTCTAGCATGGTCCGCTGTTTCAGAACTTTGGTTTTCTTTTTCGGAACAAAGCTGTACGTTCCCATCTTCCTTTTCTTCTTTTTTGACACAACTACTACTGTTGGGAGACAGATTGCACTAAACATGAAACCACGTCATCAAAAACATTTATAAACAAGTGCTTCATTTACATCAAACTGGCCACTAAAACAAGGGCAATATGAATAAATGGCTCATCCAGCCTGCTAAAAAAAGCGAACCCTCAGTAAGCAGTTGGATGTGTCATTTTAAGTCAGTCCCCTGCAATATCTGTTTAATCTGTTCCCATGGAAACCAGGGCACAGCTAGAGCTGAATCATGTCATGGTGAAAGGAGACAGTGCAGCAACAGGTTACAGAAGAGAGAGAGAGTCATATATTTACAGAAGAGAGAAAGAGGAGTCATGTATGCTTAAGGCTTACTGATACTGTAACTGAAACAAATAAATTTATTTTTTAATCTGAGGATTATAGATCTATTTTGAAAATGTTGAAATGTTATTGCTTTACAGTTAACCAAGATTTTACAGCATATATAAAGATGCTGGTGCCATCCGCTTAAAAAGATTCTTGATGAGAATCAAAGAGCATGGCACTGTGCATTGATTACAAATATACAAAGTCAGTTTCACATACAGACTTTCTTGACCATTTTTCAGACATGAAAATATAATTTCATCAGTCCAATCCTATAGGTCCTAGCAGAACTCTAGCTTCTAAAGTTCTAAATGTCTGATTATAGACCACTACTTCATAGGCATAGTTCTCTTTAAGAGCACACGATGGATGGTGGTGGAGATGATAACCTGTTTGTGGCTTGGCAAGTGTAGCAGTCGGCATGGTCGTTGCGTTGATTTGGCTCTGAGGTAGTTGGTTCTGGGAGGGTGATGTCTGCTGAGGCTTCGTTGCCTCTGGAGTATCCGGACTCTCATCTTTCACTATGTTTGGCTCTTTTACTTCCCTATTTAGAATCTAGTGAGGAGAGAGCATTTCCAAATCAGTACATTGATGGAATGGAAATTAGACATTTATTTAGGTTTTGCCTACATTCAAACCAATTATATTTCACTAGATTGGTCATAAACTATACTTTAATAGGAATACCATTTTGGAATTGTTGGAATTGTGGTTCTACTGGTTGGTGCTTTACCTTTAGTGTCTGGTTGGAGGCTGGCCGTGACATAGTTTTGCGTGCTCGGTGTATAACGGGTGGAGAAGGGGTACTGAGGCCTGTGCCGTTTTTAGTCTCTGTGTCGATCTTCCCCTCTCCCAAAGCAGGAAGCACACTGGTATCAGTCTTTTGGGTGCCCAGTGTGCAGGCACGCAAAGCTGCCGATGGAAGTGTTTTGGCGGCGTGTCCAGCGGTAGTGGTACCCGTGGGTGACCAGTTAGTCCTGTGCTGGGCAGCCGCTGTGTCTTGCTGTGGTTTGCTGAGAACGTAGCCGTTACTCCCCATGACGGAACCGTGAGGGGGATCGATCTCAATCACCCCGTTTTCCGTGAGCCGCGATCGCCCGTCGGAACCGTGGCTTTTCCCCATATCTGTGTTTTCGTGTGTCCCATTGATCTCCGCGTCCACTCTGTAAGCATCACTGAGCCGGTCCAAATGAGCATTGCCTGCCCCTGCACCACAGATTTTAATTACGATTAAAATGACTGAGGATGGCAGCTAATACTGATCCCAAAATAACATATTTGTGCTGTGTAAACTGTTATACAATGGTGATTTACTAATTCTTTTGATTGAAAACTAGTGTTCAGCCTCTGAAGACTGTGTTGAAGTCTGTGTCTGTCTACAAAATATATCAACTAACTTTATGCTTTGCTCATCTGGAATTGAAACAAATGTTTGTATACAGCAATGTTGTAGTATACAAAAAAGTTGTATACAGTAACGTTGTAGCAGATAGTAGACTAAAATCAGACTTTCTAGCCTGGAATGCAGTGGATTCAATGGACATTTTTACTCATGATTAATAATAGTCAATTAATAACTCTACATTTTTTGTGATATGATCTGGCAAACAGCTCAAACTTGTAAAATGGTTATTATTCTGAGCTCATAATTCTGGCACAAAAAAAAACACTGTCCATCACAAACATCAACCAATTTCCTTTAAGATGCTATTGATCAGTGAGTACAGCAAGCTATTTTACTCTGGTCAATTAGTTGTGGGCACTATAAGCGGCACTAAAGAGAGGCTACAATGGAACAGGTATTAGATAGAAGATTAGATGTAGGCCTACCGTCTCGGTCACTGGGAGGCTCTTTCATTCCCTCTGTTTTCATAAATTCTCCCTTCCCCACAGTTCCTAGGGACAGACCTGTGGGCTGGTGAAGGGAAATGCACCATTAGATGTTTTGGTCAATCTGCATGATGAATATGACAATTATACTATTTTAGAATGCATCTTTTTTTCAAACAGATCAAGTGTGCAAAGGAAATAAGGTGTCAGGGTAGTAGCCTTGTTGAATCTTCCTGTTTGTACATGTGAAGCAAATTAATTTTGCCCAAACATTCAGATAGATAGCAAACATATTCTTGTTTGAGTTGGCAGGATTGTCACTGTTCAGTGCGAAGAAGAACATAGAGAACTTCAACTTGGTAAAAAACAATCCACCATTTGTTTTCAAATAGCATTAGCATTACAAACTCCCAGACACTCCTTGTCTCTGAGAGATCCAACAGTCATCAAGTCAATTCCTCAAAAGTCTCAACAAGCCATCAAATCCAGAGAGAATAGTCTTCTCACACTTTATGGTTGGATGAAGGGTTAAGCATAGGCTGAACAAGATCACTTCAACAACATCTCAGGAACAAGGTATCTGATTGGCTGGGAGAGGCTGCAGGTGGAAGCATTCCAGTTTTCTACTGGAGACAGCCAATTTACTTCCTACTTAAAACCAGTCACCTTCAATTTTTAATACAGATTTGCGGAAGCAATCAACAACTAAGCGCTTTGCATAATTTATACCAATATATATTCCAAGGATCAGGGGAAAATAACCTGAATTAATATGAAGACTCATCACTGAAAAGCAACAGCAAGATTGAAAGTCTGTGAATCCTGTGTAAAACAGTGACAGTGGCCGCATGAAAAAAGATGATAACCAAATCTTTGCGAAGCAGCCTCCAAATAACAGGAACAAAGATTGAATGGTCTCAAAGGCCTGAGATTGCTCCCCCTTTTTCCCCTCTCCCTCTGCTTCTTATGCTCTCACACAACACACACACACACACACACACACACGCACACATGCACTTATCACACACATTCATCCTTTCTGTCTGGCTCTCACCATACCATTCTACCAATGGCGTTATTCTCCTTGGCAGTTGGCCCAAATGTAGGGTAGTCCCACAGCTGCTTGGCCAGTCCCGCAGCTCAGGACGCCTCAGCTTCAGCGCTACTTAAGGTTTGCAGCCAGGGTTTGCAGCAGAGGCACACACTCTCTCTCTTGAGGCTTCACACACAACCAACCACAGTGAAAGCAATCAAAGGGCACTAGCAAAGCTGCAAGAAGGGCATGCTGGGGTAAAAACGGAGACAGTGAACTGAGACAAGTATGGAGGAAGGTCCTACTTCTCCCCTACTCGCTCACATTCCAAGTGTCTTTCTTCTACAAGAAGAAGATAACAATCTACCTGGAAAATATCCAACAAGCAAGGGATCGGAGAGTTTCTTCTCAAGGTAGGCAATCTACCCTAAAACAACAATCTCCTCAAAGATATCCTCTATTTGCTCCCATTGTTTCCTTCAGGCCTAGGCAAGTCGTACAGCACTGCATTGAAATGTGGTTCCCACTCAAACCCAACAGTACTGTTAGGGTCCTTGAGAAGCTCCCTGTAATATGGAACCGTCGACTTGCCTAGTAAAAGACAGAGTGGTTTACTGTGACAAAATGGTAGTAGGCCAGGGAGGCCCGACTGCTTTTGAGAAGATAAATCATTTGTGCCATTTTCCCATGTGACCTTCTTTTTTGTTTCTACCTCTGTACGGTCTAAAGTACTGTTCCATTCCCTATTCCCTGGGCATCTTCTGCCTCTTCTCTTGTCTGTGATAAGAGGTTATGTTTGTCCTTTCAAACATGGCAAAATCCTCACTGGCTTATTCGCTGAGGATACTGTAGTCACCTCTGATTCTAATTACTCAATGCCTGTAGGGGGAGAGAGGAGCATGAGAGTGACAGCTTATTCTCAGAAATCCACTAGAGATTTTCATGCTACTTTCGTCTAAAAAACACACACAGCTGAAAAAGAACATTGCTCAACAGACTTCATGCAAAGAGGAGATCATCTACAGATAGGAAAGCACACTCACTCATTTGCTAGACCTCTAGATCTACAAGAGCTTCAGTCCTAATGGCCCAGCAGAGAGCAGGAGGAAGAGGCTGTTCAGAAGGTGCTGCAATTACAGGAAGATTCAGTCCTTTGCGCACCCCTCCCCCACCCCATTCCACAAGCCTGTCATCTGATTGGCGGCCACACCAGCTGCCTTCCGCCACACGGCGCAAGAAAATGTCTGCGCTGCTAGCTGCTGATCTCAACAAAGGAGGTCTCTCTCGTCTCGTCTCTCTCTTTCCCTCTCTCACCACCAGGGGAGCCATTTCATAATAAGAGTCCTCTCTCTTTTCCTTTCGTAGACCACACTGAGACTTTGCAGTAAGCAAGACCACAGTGACAATGACAAGGCTAGTGTCCTGTACTTCCATCACCAGCTGGCCCTTGTAATCCCTACTGGCTTTCATTAATCCTTGTGGATGACCCTTTCGCCGGCGCTCCCAGTTCTACCTGGGATTCTGCTTCTTCTGCACACTCATAATCACACACTTGAAGATTCACCAAAGAGAGTTAACATTTTAAAATATATATCTTCATACTGAATGCATACTGGCTATATCCTCACCTGTGAAGAGGATTTTCATTAATCCAGAATCCTTAATTATACCAAAGGGTGTAATGCTTATGAAAGTTATTATGGATAGACTGCCTTCAGGTGAATTGAACAAACTACGTTTTAAACCAGTGGACAGTGTTCACCCAACACAAATAATCTAAATGTTGGTAGAGCGTAATGACAGGGGGTGGGGGTGGGGGGTGGGACCTTTGCCTCTACCCAGAAAGGTTACTGAACATGACAGCTCAGCATATTCGACCCAAGCCTAGAGTTTCATGGTACAATGGACAAAGAACAGAGATCATGACAGGAGCAGTAGCAGAGGTTTAGGCTGAAAAACAATTCTCCACCCATGACTCACAGCTCAAACCAAGAGTGTAAACTCTGTGGAATGAAACAACTACGCTACTATAGCGACTGAGTCTAATAAAAGAAAGTCCCCAACCATAAATATATATCAGCAGGAGGTGTCATCTAGCTTTTTTCTCTTCTCTTGCCAAGAATAGTAAACACAAAAGGCTGTTTCAACGCAGCTTTATCCGCAAGATCATTCACAAAGTCTACACCGTCTGCCACCAAAGCAGTTTCAATAATCTCCAACCACTAAGTTACACCTTACTGATAGGTTACTCCATGGCTGGTTACACAGAGGAGGTTGAACACAGGGACATCCAGCAGCAAGAGACAGATCTGGACCCCCTCATTCTGGCCCCAAATTCCACGCTGGCTTTGAATCGACAGGCCAAGTTGACTAACTGCCAGGTCAGCTAACCTGCCTAAGGTGACCCGACGACACACTCTCGACACACACGACTCTCAAACACGTCAGGCCTGGGTTTCCACCATGTGGCAGCACCTCCTCACTGTAACGCGTAGATGTTTGCTCTCTTCCTCTACGCAGCCAACAGCCACAGTGACTGCAACCCAATCCTGCGTTGGCATTCTCAGCACGAGAGCTCAACACATTTCAAAGCCTGTCTTGATCACATCAGAAAAGGGAAAAGGCCACCTGATATGTATGGCATTAACAGCATTATTCATTCTACCTGGGAAACAAAGGGCAGCCTAAATAGCACACATACTCAGAAATGGTCATCAGCTCGCATTTCCTTTTGGGAATAATAAAGTTAGCTGAAATGATCTGCCAATTAGCCTATGTTCAAATATTCAGTCACAAAAAATATAAGCAAATGAAATGACAAGGCATGGACCAAGATGAGACAAGGGACAAGATGGGTCTCCAAGATAAGATGTCAGTTTCTGAAGCATTTGTGGATCCAAAAACATGACATACTCTGCTTTACAAACTCCCAAATGGGCTCCCAATACTCACTGGCAAATACAACAAAACATGGAGGGAGAGCTGACTAGCTCTTAACATGGGGAGAAATCAGGCCTTTCTGTACAGAGCCCTCCCCCTACAGGCAGAAAAAAGAGCATGCTCAGAAAAAAGGGAGGGAGGGAGGGAGGAGGAAAGGCAAAACGACAGTTCACCGCCATTTCGTAACCCAGATTGTTTACTGGCAGCAGCAGACCAGATGGTGTATTTTTTCCACTGGCTAGGGGGCGCAAGAGCAGAGCTTGCCTGAATTACTGCTAGTTCATTCTCTACTCTACATACATCCTGACCATCTAAACAGAAGCCTGCCAACAGCCCTGTACATTTACCATTATGATAGTATGGTCACCATGTTCAGCCAGTGGCAACCTAACTAGGCCTAAATACAGATTCCACGCAATTAAATATTTTAATATTGATATAAATGTTCTCTTCATACCTAGGTTGGATTACCTTTTTTTTTTTTTTAAATAAATGATACAAATCCAATAAAGCCCTTGAGTGGTGGATGTGAAGAGCACTATGTATTGAGCTAAATGGAGGAGCCAATGACCAAGCAAACCTGTGTCCTCTTTCTCTCTCCCATTTACAACCAGTATGCTGACATTCACTCAACGTAATAAATCAAATACACTTGGCCCATCACTTCATTATTTACAAATGTCAAAAGGCTGTTGCACCGAACCATTTGGTTTTGCACGACTGCACATAGCAGGCTCCTGAAGCAGAGGTATTTCTGTCTGTTCAAAGACAGGATCAGCTTACTCCGCTACCTTAGGGTAGAGCAAATGGCTAGCCTGTCCTGTTCGCAACAGTGCCCAGTCATTAGACACCATGTAAATCAATGAAAACAAATTCATCTATGCCATGGGAAAATGGGGGCAACGCTTGACATTGTGGCGTCACGTCAGTGGAACGCAGCGTATACACAAACCTGTTCACAGTTGAGGCTGACCACTCACCGTTCCCAGACAGACGTCTGAAACGATGAGGCCTGTGGTAGCAGACAAATTGCTCATGCTACTGACGGTGAGAAGGGAAGCCTCAGGTTTGGAGATCGAGTACATTTTAAGCTAAAACAACAGTAAAAAAGCCAAAAGGCTACAAAACACTCTGTTTTGTACACATCTGTAAAGTTTCTTCAGTCTTTACAGAAGACAATAGTATTCTCGATCATCTCACATGCCATTCATGTGATACACATGCTTGAATAAACTGACTAAATGTGACTAAAAACACCTAAACAATATACTGACATTTTCACTCCCTCCTGCCAAACCTGGTCTTCACACCACAGTATGAAGGACACTCTAGTTAAGGCCAAAGCAATCCTTCACAGAGAGAGAATAAATAAAAAATATGGAAATTCTCACACAAAATAAAAAAAAAAATGGATAAAAAGTTACAAAAAAAAGTTACTACAAGACAACAAGAAAAAGGTTTAAAAAAGTCACAGATCAAAGCACTAGTGAAAATAACTGTACTCTGCTATAAACTGTAGGAAATGGAAAAAAGACAACATCTACAGGCAGTTGCAATGAACTCCAAACAATGTATGCTCCGCTCCTTACAAAGAGACTGGTCAGCAGAACTGAGGCGATCTGTTTCTTTTAGGCCCTTCCTGTCCAGTGCATTCTTATTTCCTGCTGCAGAGTACTCACAGGCCCTACTGCTCCTTCAAAGGGATCCAACAGTTACAGTGAAACTTTCATACAGACTCTAAAGACTCCTCTGATGCTGGAAGAAAAAACATTGTGGAATCAGAGCAAGAAAGCAGTTTGCTTGTAAATATGGCAGATTATGCTTTTAAACCATCTTAGTAACAAGCCTTGGCCTATGTTCCCTTCTTCAACATTTAGCCTGAATTGGATTGTTTGACAACACTCAGGTCAACTGTATCCCAGTGTTCCAAAGCCTTGATTGAAGCCCTCATTGTTCACTCTCTGAAGAAACCAAAGAATGAGGAGATAAGATACTGCTGCCTTCGTAGTTACTGAGACCATAAATCCCACCACACCCTAATGCAAATGGGCTACTGGCCTGCAGGAAAACGAGTGGCAGCCAAATTCTTCCAACTCAAACAAGCCACAAAAAAAAAAAAGCAGAACGAAAAAACAACTGTATCAAGACGGCAAGGATGAATCCAATCCACAGCTCTCACCCTGAAATTCAACACATTGGCATCAGGGCCACCTATCTCTTCACCAAGACAGGATTTAATCCGCTGGATTTTTCCCCTCCTCTCTAAGGTGTGGATGAGGACTTAACGGACGGATTGAGAGTTGTCAGGTTTCAGATCGTCTGCAATTGAAGCCGCCGCCAGAGTAGCTGGCCTCAGCGAGCAGTAATCTTCAGCAATGCACACACATGGCCGTCCTGCTCTACCTCTGAGAGGGAGGCTGGTGACAGAGAGGGGGTTGGTCAGGCCTTTTGTTCCAAGATGCAGCTACTGACACTCAAGCCTGGTAGTTGCGGTCTTCCTGAGTCAGAATGGAACCTCACGCTCACCTCAGCCCAGGCAGAGAAGAGCAGAGAGAAGAGCTTCAACCCGGCCTCAGTTGCAGTTGGCAGGAATGAAAGACAGAGAGGGGGGGGTGAAGAGGAGACAGCAGCTCGTGCATCTGTAAACAGCAAGAATGCTCAGAACCTGTTCTGGGAGGCAGAGAGGTTGTCTTCCACTTGTTAAAGGTGGCCTGCCTTGGAGCATCACACCTGGCCCTTTTCTCTGATGGCCTCCATTGAGGGAAAGACGGCGAGTGACGAACAGATTGTTCCTCTTTTTTCCCCTCCTCCTCCCCGCATGCACACATTCACCCTGCCCGGTGGTCATGTGACCTAGCAGCTCCCTCTGTTGGTCCCTCTTGTAAAGGCTCACAGAGCATGCTCAGTCAGTTCAAATGTCTTTTTCTATTTTTTTTCTCCTCCTACTTGAAGATGGTGAGTATCACGCAGGCTTCTCAGTGCTTGTACAAAAATTACAAGAGAAAATATCAAGGGGTCTTGGGGGCACTTGGTGGCTCTTGGCGGGGCAAGACTTTTCTGAAGGCCAGTAGCTGAGAGATCCTTAACCTCCACACATCACTCCCGAGAGATCGTTCTCTCGTCCAAGACACTGAAATGAGCAATCCTTCACAAAATGTGGCACAGCTGAGCAATGCAAACAGTCTACTGTGATTTCTACTGAGAGCATAAAGGCTGCAGTGCATCTATGAAAAACCATCCATCTATAAAAATCATGGCGAAATTCAGAGAATGCAAAGAAGGCTACATATATTGCTCAACAAAACGTCATTGATTGATTTCAGTATTGATTAGTACTTCCTGTCCACCTTGTACACCATGCACATCCAATAAACAAAGCAAAATAAACATTAGCTTGAAAATAAAGAGTAGCCTACAGCTTACGTCTCGATAACAACCTGTAAACACTGTCTGGCTGAGTTGACTGAGGCAGCACAAGAAGAAAAGACATCCATTCATCTCTGATCCACAGACAGCAATAGTGCAGACTTTCATCTAGGCTACAGCATTTAAAGGGACGCCACATTTTTTATCTCTCTGACTCAAATGACACACAGCATCAGCCAGCACCAAACACTGCGCCTCACAACCCTTTCCTGAGGCCTAGCCTCTTGATTTCTCCCCACAGTTCCACACAAACAGCAACTCCAACTCAGCTCCAATTCTGTAAAGCTGAGAGCACTCTCACCATCTTGGGCTGGGAAAGCTGAAGAGTTCCTTCTCCTAATGTTTTTTGTGCTTCCCTCCTAAACAACAGAGGGGTCAAAACCACTAGCCTAGTTAGGTATTACTCAAACAAAACCCTCTCCAAGAGTCCAATCACTTCCAGAGGTGACTTTAACCATGTACATGGCATTTGTCTCCTTCATAAGCTACATTACTGCTACAGTGTTCCTTTTTTAATACTTCTGGTTATGTAGGCTACAGCTTTTGCTCATAAAAGTCTCATGTGTTGTTAACTCACTGCACCCAGTATACTTACTAATATAATTCATTTCAGAATATAGCTAGCTAATCACATTCTCAATAACAAGAGTTACACAAGAAAAGGCTGATCCAATATTTTTCAAATTTTAAATGTAAAATATACATTCAAGAGTCCAATATCAGATATGACTGGGAGAAACACATGTCTAAGTGAAACTATGAGATGTCCATTCAAGTGCTCTTGAGTTAAAGAGACCCTGACTGCTTTCGGAACTGCACCATATTGTTAACCACCGAGCCCATACTCATTTAGTCTACTGTTGACAAAAGCACCAACTAACATGGTGAGTCATCTTGTGGAGCATGCTCAGTAGAGCCCCCGTCAGCCATTTTGAAGAACTACCATGTAGAGGGAAAAAAAACTCCACTGAGGGTGGGAACAAACCCGTCCTAGCTGACACATTTTCCCAATGGAAAATGACAACAAATAATTTCGCTTCAGGGTTTCTCTGCAATGAAGATGAGCTCAAATTAGGTTTCTCAGTTGAGGCAGCTATGCAATTGTCTTTATGCTTTGATGCATGTAATGGTGACAAATTCTGGAGGATCTGAAAGGAGAGGAAAGAAAATGAGGGAGAGTGTGAAAAGAAAGAGAGAGTGAGAGGCAGAAAACACATATGAAAAACCAGGCTCCCTCAGTCTACCATTCCCCACACCCACCCACGTAGAGCTGTGTGCCCATTCTCCAGGAGCCGTTAGAGTATGCTCAGAGCCTGCCACTCGCTCTCCACTGCACACAGACAACATGGAATCAAGTAAAATGCCGTCACACAGACACACACAGCAAGTGAAAACAGATGTCTCTGCAGTCTCAACTAAAGGGAGCCTTATGATATGGTATGCACCAAAGCTATGGTCACTAAGCACTTCACCCTCAGCCCTCAGAGGGAAGATAACAGAGAGAGCATTAGAACAACAAGCACTGCACGGCTGTCAGAGGGTCCCTCAGAACACTGGACTGGAATCACCTTGTGTGCTTAAGCATCTGTCCAAGGGTGAGAGAGGGGGGGAAAAGAAGAGCAAAAGTGTCAGCATTAGAAGATGCAGCCTAGCCTAGCCAATCCAGCATTACTAGCCATCCAAGGGCACCTCTGACAATCCTATCTGTCTGGCCAAGCTTCCTCCTTCCTTGTGATGAAACCAAACACATGGCCGCTCCATACCTGTGCATTTGGTATGAATATCAATCACTTAAGGTGATAAAACACTTTGTTTGTAGCATAGATATTATCTTGAATTATCAGTCTTGAATTGTTCAACATTAAATATCATTGTTTTACACCTATGAAATCCAACCATTTTTACTTATGAGAGTCTTACATAGTCTAAATTTACACTGAGGAATAACCTGCTATTCCAAAGCAGGAAACGGACAAATACAAATACGACGCTTCTTATGTAGATTCCAACCTGCTGGTGAACACATGGCTTTATATTAATCAACAAAATCAATCGATCAATCAAAATGATCAAGAGGTTAGAGCCAATAGTGATAAACAAAGGAAACAAGAAAATGCAGCTCATGCACTAAAACAACAACCAGTTCTCCTGGTTCACTCCTTCACACTTCAAAGGAATGAAAGAAAAGCTAAAGACAATATGCCTTTTTCCAGGTTTAGCCTTTCAGCTATCTGGCCATACCTGGTTTAGACTGTGGGTCCTCACTGATGAGGGAGGAGGAAGAGGCAAAGGGGAACAGCATACAAACGACTAGCTTCCCACATGTACCGTCCCTGCCATGGTCATGTGACCAGATCTCTGTAGAGAGCTCAAACCTGGCCCTCTCTGGGCATGCTCAGTTGGAAACACTCTGCTTCTCATGAAGGGAGGAAGGCAGGGGAGAAACATGAAGCAACCATTTCATGCATAATCTCAAGACACCACTGTTGTCATTTCTTGAAGATGTTAAAGAAATGTACAAAAGCTTTGTCTTTCCAAAGAAGAGTATACGTCTACAAAAGTGAAGGCATAGTCATGAGTATCTCACCAACACAGCTCAAGATATGCTCAAAGATAAAGGTTCCGCTAAAAAAAAAATCCACAAGCTTGGTTTGGCTAATCATTACGATTGTTAGACTGTAGTGGTTTTCTGTATGTCATTCTTTTGGTTCTTTGTTTAACACCACAGAAATGGCGGGAACAGGACGTTTATTGTAAGCAGACAGAATGTTGTCACCTTACAACAGCAAATGGTGTACCTAACTAATCATTCCCCCACAAGACATCTTAATTGAATATGGCCATATCACTACCCGTTTCCC
Organism: Alosa sapidissima; assembly: GCF_018492685.1. NCBI lineage: Eukaryota > Metazoa > Chordata > Actinopteri > Clupeiformes > Clupeidae > Alosa > Alosa sapidissima. The sequence continues at coordinate 4,584,245 of NC_055969.1, read as the reverse complement.
CCCCTCCAATTTGCCCCAGACGTGAATGTATATTCTGGCATTATAATTATCCAAGAGTTTCCTAGACGTTTGCTTTTCATTGATCACCTTGGCCTATATTTTGCAACACTGTGCTGTGCGTACAACAGAGCTACAGAACTCTGTTGTTACATCCAGAATAAAGAACTATTCTTTCGCAAGCCAGCCTCAAGTTTGTACCTGCTTTTAACTACACTGGAATCTACTCGGTCAAAGGTGTCTCCATTTGGAATTAAGGAGACAATTTTAATAGCATTCTTCACACTGGACAAAGGTGAAGTTAAAAACTCAATAATGCTACTGGCTACTGAGCAAGATTCAGGGAAAACATCAATGACCAAACAATACTAAAGACCAATTGTATTGAGGGCCATTGTGGATTATGTGCAATAACTTTCAAATTATAACACTAACTCCGCCAATTAATAGCTCATGCTAATTTCATGCTCGCCAAGTACCTAAGTACATTCATAACAGTAAAACAGATGGGAGAGCAAAGGAATATGTGAAGTTAATATCATAAGTAGGTCTGACAGAACACTGCAGAGCCTTAACCTGTCCCATCATTAAATTATGTGGCAGTCACCATTAGCCATTATGGTATCCATCTTATAAAAACAGCCACATTTGTAAAGTTGTCATTACCAGCTGTTATGGTTTGTTAGCCTTTAAGCATGTATAGTGTTTCTTCAGATGAAGGTACAGAAGTGGTGTTGTAGTGCATTTTGCTCCTTTACAGGCATGTTTTGTAATGTTTGTTTAGTTTTAGTTTCACTATCTAAGCCTGTACTTATGTATACCTCACTGACCCTTTGAATTTAAGATTCATTTTGAAAGGACCAGTTTGATGGTCAGAACCAATATAGTTCATGTTAATTAGATGCATTCGGGCCTTGGCCAATTATCTGTAAAACAAGGTAAAGGAAGACTTATGTAGACGGAATGAACAGATGCTTACTAAATCTTTTACTTTGGTGTTCCTTTTATAGCACATGGCCAGCTTGTTGTGAGCGGTTTTATGTTATAAAACAATTTATATTAGGAAATCTATACGTTTTTACTTGCATGGCTGCTGCGTTGACGAGAGCAAGGTTTCATATTGTGAGACATGGAGGAAGGAAGTGGACTCTACTGACGTGAATTAGACAAGAGAAATAAGGAGTCTGGTTATTGATAAAACTTGGTTAAGGTAGTTCTTGACCTTGGACCATGAGAGATTGTTGAAGTGTGAGCTCCTTCCCTTTCAAAACAACATTGTTGATTGGCAGGAATTGTGGAGACCTAAGGTTTAAGGTTTCCCCTTCACGGAGCCAGGACTGGGCAGGAACACAAGGGGAGTTGCATTACTTTTTTGTACATGTGCCCACACTGAATGGACATCTAGAGTGTGAGAATCTGAGAATTTTGCTGAATTCAATGAGTAACTGCCAGAATATCAAGCCCCCGTCTCAGAATGTCAGAAATATGACAGAACTTCAAGGATACAAGAAACTTCACATGGACTAAATAAGATTGCCCATCAGGTTTACAATATTGAAATGTGGTACTTGGTGGTATTTTCAGAATAAAGGATGGATGTGGTAGCCAATAAGCAGTTGCAGTATTTTTAATACGATGGGTATTCCTTCCTGACTAAGCATATAGATGAAGAACAAACTAATCCATATTTCAATGCATAAAGACACAGCATAATTGTTGAATAACTTGTAATGCTTGGAAAACGACTAACTGGCACTAAAATTATGTAGTTGAAAAGAGGGAGGAAGAAGCCATTTTAGTTTTGATAACCATACTCAATGGTCCAAGATAGTCAAACATACTTCCATAGGTTTATCTTTAGCACTACAATGGTGAATAATCTGTGAGCAGACATAGCCCAAGAAACAATAGGGAAGTTTGCTAATGATCTCACTACATCTCAACAGTCTGTGTTAAAGCCTCAAAGTCAAAAATCAAAGTAAAAAAAAATGTAGGTTGTTAGATTCCTTGTGCTTTAGGTAGAGGATTTAACACAGTGGCCTATTTACATTACACAGCATTACCCGAGACTCAACAACAATGCACAATTGGCTTGTGGCAGTCGGCACAAAACAAAATAGAAATCTAAACAAATGTGATGTGAATAAACAAAAAAATTGACATGAATAAACCAATTTCTATCAACCTCAGTAACATTATACCCTGTGCAAATTGGGAGTTAATCCACTCGCTCTAGTGAATTATTATACGACTATTAAAAAAAAGTTTCAAAAAAGGCTAATTAAGAGTTTATACCTGTTTTATATTTACTATTTGAATGGTCAAAATTCACATTAAAAATGGATGGAAATGCAGCTAATGACTCACGAAACTAGAAGCAAGACTGAAACCAAAATCAGTGCAAGCTTGCCATTTCCTAGATCAGGTTTAATACTGGCTTACAGTTCCAATAGAAGCTTGCAATGAATTGTCTTATTGTCTTATTTCTTATTTCTTAAACATAATAATTGAGAGAAAACAAACCCCAAACTCTCTCACTGGGCAGTCTCACTGCATAATTGCTTCAAATGCCTATAGTATCACAGCATACAAGTTCAAAGATGGCCCACAACATACTTGGCTACATAACTCTAGGCTCAGCAATCAATCTAAGGCCATGAAAGAGAAAGTACTAAATGCAATTAATTCTACATGGGTGGTAAACAGCAACTTAACCCCATAATGAAATAAATTGTCGAAAAGCAATTTGTCGTCATCAATAAGAAATCTGTACTGCTAAGTACAGTGCTACTCTCTAATGCATAGTGGAATGAAACATTCAAAGAGACCAAGCTTACCTTCAAGACAATGTAGGCCTATGCCTCAAGTTGCTAAGAGGCAACATTGCCAAGGCCATTTAAGACTGGACATAAAGAACACCCAAAATGGTCCAGAGGCCAACCTTCTCTGGACCAACCCAGATACCATCAATGTTAAACAAGAGCCCTAAAGAGGCCTACTGGGCAGATGATTTGGTCTCAATCAGATCACTGCAACAACTAAAATGGCCGCACATTTATCACAAAAATCAATGCAAGGTCTACATCTAAAGACAAAAATCCAGTCCGAATAATAAACAGGATTACCCACCAGAAAAGCACAATCATGGTTTCCATGAAATGCCAGAGTTCATACCAGCATTTCTCATACCTTTGTGAGGAGAGAGGCCCCGCATATCTTGGCTAAGAGCACAAGCTGAAGCCACTAGTCGATGCCGTGTAGGCCATGAAGGCCTGTTTTTGCGTTATAAGGCTAGTGCTCCCTCTCTCCAGTAGGAGCAGCCTTGCGCAGTGCTGAGCATGCTCAGTGGATCTCAAGGTCTGAAACAGATCGTCTGCTGCAAAGGAGGAACAATCTCTCTTCATGCGCCATGGAGGGAACTCAACAAATCCTTGTTTACCTGGACTGACACCATGTAGGGCCAATTTATTTGCAACATAAGTTGATCTGACTATTTTGAAGAGATATTTTTCCTCCACTTATTTTATAATGTATGGTCAAACATATTTTCTCCAAATACTACAATACAGTCTTTGATTTCCCAGGCTTATTTCCAAGGTTTATGATAAGGCTCCTCATTGGCTCATATCAGAAAAAGGATCTAGTGTCAAGCCAACCCATATTGACTTAGACAACGGCTCAAACTAGAAACTGGCCTTCACCTACACCAGCATTCAGCCAGAGAAACTTGACTTACTGCATGGCAATAAACAAAAAAAGCACTAAGCTAGATGTCTTCCACATATGCATATTAAGCACCAAACGATTGAGACTTACTGCATGAGACCAGAGGGTACCCATTAAGCGTCAATGTAGCTGTACTGTGCAATACTCCACAGGTTGGTTTGGATGAGTTAAAGAGTTTAGATGCAAGCAATTTAACAAGGAAAGCTTTATCAAGTAGGCTACTGGTCTGTCACTGTGAATATAAACTATCCTTTGGCAAGTCAGAAGGCCTAATCCACAAACTATCAAGATGATAAGCAGTAACGCTGGCTTATGTTGTACACCATACCTATGCCTATAAACATATAAAAAATAGTGTCACAACAGCGGTAATGAGAATTTGAGAACTATACAACTGGTGTGAACAGACAATTCTAAGACAGACTGTAGGGTCACTGAGGTCGACCACAGCCAGCAAAACGCAGCGCTCAGAGGTACAAGCCACGGAAACCATTTTCCTGTTGCACTAAGTTACTTTGGAGCGCCCTCTGGCGGAAGAAAACTGTCCAGAAAGAGCTCGTTTCCCTGATGCTTTTACTGCATAATTACCAATCAACGGAACCAATTCTGTGACAACTATTCTTACGCACCTCGTGTAATGAGTCAAATACATAATTGCATTAGGTTTATTGATTACAATCATTGCACACAACTGGCTGCATTCCGAAACCAGTGCACATGAAAGCATGGTAGGTATCCTTATCCACTCCACCATCATCAACCAGTCTTAAATCAACGAAATGATAGGTGAATATTCTAACCCATGATCACAGCAAGTTATCAAACTTCGCTGAGTGAAATGTTATTGTACATTTACGTCTACTGTTACATTGTAGCCCCCTCACTTCACAATTCAGCTCAACGCTACACACACACACACACGGTCTGCTATAAGAAATAAGTTGTTTCTGATTTGCAGGAGATTCGTGAAAACTCACAGCGCAATAAGACAGGGAGTAGAGCGGATTTAAAGTGCATGATGTCAAGTAAAACTTATGTCATGAATCATTATGCTTAACTACAGATTTCACAGCCGATGTCGCTCATCATATAACGCATGCACCTGTCTGCAACAGCCCAGAATACATCTAAATAAAATGATTAAATATTGCACTTGAAAGGGGACAAATTGATACGGTGGTTGAGCTGACATGCACCTTTCGAATAAGGCATGTCAGCTAACTTAGCCATCACTGTATCAGTCTACAAAGACTACGCAATGCCGACTATAATGAATATATGGGCGACTGTCAATTAACTCAAAATTACTAATCACACCTCAGACTCAACACAAATTCTGTGTTAGCCCATAAGATTAAACAGGTAACACTAAACAATGTTAACATAAGTGATGATGGTTAGCAGCTAACATTAGCTACCGAGCTTCCTGTGCTTAATTTCACGTTTTAAACATCATATAAACGTCCACCAACACTACTTCAAAAAGCAGAGCATATGGGGATCTAAATAACTGCAAAATGTGTTTGATGCATGTATTTATCCTCCTTAATATGACAGCAAAACTGATTGTGGGAAGCCGGATAGTCTAGAAACCCGGGAATAAGGATAGTAAAGCTAGCCCACTAAAGTACAATGAGCTCGTATGAGATATTCCGATGCCGGGGCCATGTGTCTTTCGATCGAGAGGCCGCCCCCATTATTGTCATCAACAACGATTCATGCTCAGTCAGTCGCCCGTTCTACACACAAAAGCCGAGAGTTTCTGGATAGAGAATATCAGGCGGGCAGTTTGAAATTTAATGAAGATAGCGTTGACTAATTGCCATTAAACCTTTGCTCTCTGCCTCGGTTAGCACTATAGGGCATATGCAACATTCAACCAGAAAAAGAAGAAGTGAGAACGCCACATCGCCGAGAAACAAACTTACAATGTATATTCGCGGCTCTCTTACCTCAGTTTCCACTGAAGCCATGGTTCCTCAGCCATCCACCGAATCCCCGCCCATTATTTTACTACGTCACTGACTTAATTTGCAACAATTGACATTGTTGTTTATTATTGCTATTCTCCTTAATGTAGTACCAATTTTAAAAATAATTTACTGTTAAATTTAACTTTGTTTTGTTGTTATTTGTATGTCGCTTTGGACAAAAACGCCTGCTAACTAGATGTACCGCAGAGCGGTACAAAATATGACCACCGCTCAGTCCTACACATTCTCTCCACAAAAATAAATCACGCTTCTCAATTTGTCTCCATCTCCTACTCTTGCAACTTTTGTGTGCCGGTATGTAAATTGTGTGCATGTGTGCGTTTGTTTTTGTGTTGTGTGCTTCTGTGTGTGTGTGATTTCGCTTGTGAGTGTGTGTGTGGGGGTAATGGCGTGTGTGTGTGTGTGTGTGTGTGTTTGCTTGCCTGCATGTGTGTGTGTCTTTTATGTGTCTGTGTGTGTGTGTCTGTGTGTGTGTGTATGCGTGTGTGCATGTGCGTACGTATGTCTACTGTGCGCCTGTGCATGTGTGTGTGCGTGTGTCTATGTGTGTCTGTGTGTGTGTTTATGCGTGTGTGTGTTTATGTGTGTGTGTGTGTGCATGTGTGTGAGTGTGTGCATACCTGTGCGTGTGTGTGTGTTTATGTGTGTTTGTGTCTGTGCTTGTGTGTGTGTGTGTGTGTGTGCATTTATGTGTATGTGTGTGTGTGTGTGTGTTTACTGTATGTGTGCCTGCATTTGTGTGCATGTATCTTTATGTGTGTGTTTGCGTGTGTTCATGAGTGTGTGTGTGTGTGCATGCGTAGTGTACAGTCACTAAATGTACACATATTAATTTATTGTATAGTCCCCCATGAACGGAATTCCACGAAACTTGGCATGCATTCAGAGGGTGTCATAATGATCCTGATTCACTTCAAATTCTGTGCAGTTTTGAACTTGTCAGCCTAAGATACCTGCGATTACAATGCCTCGTTAATGCTTTTTCATTTTTAACTAGGTGGCGCTATACATCAAATGAGTGGATATGGGATGGGTTGACATGGCCCCTGGAGGCCAACATACAAAAAAAATTGGTCATCCTGCGCCCTACATTTCTCGAGATATTCAGAGAAAACTGTGTCCAGCCATCTACAGGCCAGTTGGTGTAGTCACTAAATTTACACATAAATTAATTTATTGTATAGCCACCCACGAACGTAATTCCACGAAACTTGGCATGCATTCAGAGGGTGTCAGAATGACCCTACACCTCCAATTTTGTGCAGTTTTGACCCTGTCAGCCAGAGATACCTGCGATTACAACACCTCATTTTTGCTTTTTCATTTTTATCTAGCTGGCACTATTCATCAAATGAGTGGTTATGGGATGGGTTGACATGGCCCCTTGAGACCAACATACTAAAAAAAGTGTGGTCCTCCTAGGCCCTATAGTTCTTGAGGTATTAACAGAAAACTGTGTCCGCCCTACCCTCCTTTCGGGGGGTCCAGTCCGGCGGGGGGGCGACGGATCAAAAGGAAAAACAATGGTTCCGTGTCATCCTTGTGGGGCACCCCGGTCTTTCAGTGTCCTGGGAATCGTTGACACAAAATCACTGAAGAAAAAAAAAACAAAAAATCCAGAAGAAAAAATACTCTGACTAAGCCTATATGACCACCGCTTTGTTGCACGGCGGTCATAAATACCATAACCATAACAATAACCAAAAGAAAGTGAGACCAAATTCCAAAATATGGATCCTGATCTGTCTAAAGAATCATGTAGGAGGGCTGAGATACGGGATCTCTCACACGGGTTATATCAGAGACTTTCTAATGAGGAGACACAGCGCTCAAAAAATCCTCCATAGAAATGCATGGGGCTAGTTTGTAATGCCAATATGGCCGTTGTCTACACATATCACACCCCTTCCTCTGCATTGTCAACACATCATGCCAATCATGTGTTGTGAACTCGCCGTTGGAGCAAGAGTGGTGTCGTGAAGCCTTGTGCACGCACATTTCTGCCGAATAGGATGCCCGATGAGTGCCCAAAAAGTGTTGCAATATGGCCGCCGAGTGGAGGGACTTGTCTAAAAGGACTTTGGTTATATGATGTCTTAATTGGGCCCCTCAATCATACACCATGGGCTCATGTTTGACACATCATAACCTTTGGTGTGAGGTTGGGACCCCATGTCGTGACATAGGTGCCCTTTTTTTTTCTGTCCCTGCCCTTCAAGAAATCTGAGCATGCCACTGGCAGTCACATTTAATGTACCTATCTATTTTCTCTGCCCTTGAGGTCCACCATAACCAGTTCTATCAATTTCAGTTCCTTCTGTAAATTGTTGGAGGAAGGAGCAGAGAATATAAAACCTTGTTTTGCCTAATTCAGGCCATACATTTGAAAATGATCCTGAGAGCCCTGGCACTTTACTAATCGGGAAGTGCTTTGAGCATGAAGAGGTTGTATCACAAGCATTACTTCATGAACCCTCTGCAAGTTGCCCCTGAGGCTGAGGTGGGTGATGGATGCAATTCCGACTCCTTTGGACTTATTTCACACTTACCTTGAGAAAGATTTTTAATGCAAACCAGTATTTCAGCAGATACATTGACTCAATAACATGGTACTGGTTAGCTGCATCAGGTCAGGCAACCTCAAAAACGTTATACACTAATTAGGCAATAATGTACTTTTGAAGGAAAATTATGCTTTTAAAACATTTTACAGTGGTTTATGAAAAGTTAAAGGCACCCATAACAGTTTAATTAACCTTAAGATAACATTTCCAAAATCATTTTGATGGCACATAACCTCATAACATGACGAACAGCACTCGGCCATTGTCTAAGTGGCCCTCTGTTGGCGATTACCAACCTAACCAATTTGAGGTATTAATAACAGCATGCAATTTCAACCTCCTTTTGTCCCTAATCTGCAGCTAGGTGCTGTGTTTCTGTTGGTATCATGTAAAGTAGTCAGAGAGACCATAAGAGTGCTCTACAACTTGGGCCAATCATTTTTGTGTAACCTTGTTACTACTACTACTACTATGGCCGTTCATGTCGCATGCGATGAACCGCTTCCCATTTTGAGCGTCTCTCTTCCAGGAAGGACTTGTAGGCCTGCTGAGAGGCTCTGCAGCCGTGTTGGTAATTGCTGTGCGCCAGTTGGATCTGTCGCTTGCAAGTGCCTCCCAGTTGTCCAGGTTGATGGAGAAGACTTTAACCTTGTTACAGTTAAGCAATAGTCTTCCCTACAGTTATGCAATAGACATAGTCTGGATGTAAAATTCAAATTCTGCAATAAGGTTCCATCAAGATTTCTTGTGCTTTAGTATGCACACATGACATATTAAAAAACAAAATGAAGGAACAAATCTGCACAGTCGTATCATGTTGACAAAAATGTAAAAACAAGAAAAGCATGTACAAAAATCCGATCTATTGTCTATATTATATGATGTCTTAATTGGGCCCCTCACTCATATTCCATGGGCTCATGCTTGACCCATCTATTGTCTATCAATTAACTCTGATCATATAATCTGAATTTGTTGGAAATTGAGATAAACACAATCCATGAATAACCGTTTTACAATCTTTTATTTTAATATTGTTAAACTAAGTTAAACTTAGATGTAGGATGTTTCATGTGGAACTTTATCATGGCTGTCATGTATTAAGAAAAAAAACATTTGCTGACAAAGGGCCCTATCATGACAGTCTAAATCGTATGGTCACTGGCGAAAAGTTTTAACAAATTTCGTGGGTTGTCCAGTCCATATTGGGTGTGGTGTAGTTATGAAAAGTTATCAAACGTCCGGCGCTTGGCGCAAGAAGGTGGGCCTTATGGTTCTTAATCAGTCATGGGTGTGTTTTGGGCGTAACATCCAATGAGAATGACATCTGTCATTCCCTTTAACAGCAAGCAGCGTGACTTCAAACAGCGCATCAGTTTTTTGATGGTCACCGGCGCATTTGAAGAAATCTGCTTGCACGTGAGACCGTATGGAACAGGTATTCCACTAAACCATGCTTTACTAAATCCTAGCAGAGTATATAGCCTACACGCGTCTCATAGTCAACGACAAAACAGTTATATACAGTTACTTTCACTACTGACTGACAATAGGTTACCATCGAAAACATAGCCTGCAAAAAGCAACACTTACCCCTTGGCAGACGGGCATGGCGAAAACCTCTTGGCAGACGGGCATGGCGAAAACCTCTTGGCAGACGGGCATGGCGAAAAACGCACGTCTACGCTAGGAATAAGCTTTGTGTCATGATAATTATAGACTTTACACTGTGCTTTAGACTGTGCTTTAGACCATAATGATAGAGGCCAAAGAATCTTTTTTGTAGAAAAGGTTTCTCCAGGTAAAAACAGCATCAGCTTCATCAGATATCCACAATTAATTCAAGTAATCTAACCACATACAGTAGTCTTTGGAATTCAACAGGACACTTTAATTCGGCCTGTTCCATGGTGACACATTTGTACACCCAGGACATGACCAATTATTATTATTCCATGGTGACACATTTGTACACCCTCAGGACATTGCCCTGTTCTTGACTAAGGCTCTAAATTACTCTGATAGTTACAGACCACACTATAATTTGCCACAGAAGGCATGTCTCACAGCTTGCTATTTTGGTATAGGGTCTAATAAATACTGTTTTTCATGGACTCTATGAACTATGAAAGTACTACATGAAACTTTTAAAATGATTTAGAGAGACAATTTAGTACACTAATACAAACAGCACTGTATAGCATTACAATTATTCTGTTTACTTGTTTAGTATACAAGTGTCCAAACATAATAATTTTTAAGAATTGTGTTGACAATGCAAGGATAGGATTCTAAAAATCATTATCTGTGATTTATAATAAGAGGCAAACATTTGGATTAACCTCACATTTCATTAATTGAACCAAATGCATCAGGAAGAATCTACACATCTGTGGGTGTGGGTGCTGATGCATTACTATCAGTATCGGTCGGTGTAATAGTCATTACTATTACTATCAGTCGGTGCTGACACATAGTGATTCAAAATCTAAACAAGATTGTTAACACAAGACATATCCACTCTCAGCAGAAATGTGCAGTGCCACTTTGTCAAACAAATACAAAATGTTGGGGCCCACTGCAATATTGCTGTCAAACTACAGCTCATGGACATTTCTTCCCTTTATGCCAGGAAAAATGACTGTCCCCAAAGGGAATATTGCTATGCATTTCACGTTCATTCTAGGCTGAATATGGCAAGGTGCAAGAATTTGAAGGTCAGTTTATCCTCAAAGCCAACCCTTACAACAGAATGGATAACATTGTTGAATTAACATTTCCTTCCATGTCTTCCGATACGACCTTATACAGTTTGTAGGACATAACTGTGAATAAACACAGTAACACTTTTTTATGACTTTGCATTATCAGATTGAATAGATAGAACTACTATTTGGTTTCTTAACATCAACAACACCACTGTTTCAGTTTTGAATTTAAATACATCAGAGATCGTTGTCTTTACATCAGTCTATCAATTATTTTTAACATCGTTGCACAGAGAGGAGATTACCGGTAGTGGATCTCACTGGATATTATGGAGATGTTTTGCTTGGCAGTCAATTGTGTATGCTGCTTGTGTGTGTCTTAGAATACAATTGATTGATGAGTCCTCTCAGTGGTGAATGACTTACAAAGGAACTGAGCAGATCTGTGTGCTGCACAGATACTGAAACCTGGTCGAATAGATCTTAAACCCCAGTGAAATCAGACAAATTATGTGTAATCAATGCAAATTTATTTTCATACTGTACAATATTGATTCAAAATCATCATCATTCTTAGTTTGAATGTTACACAGATCCACCGTGGTGAACATCGCAGTATTCCAATATTGGCCAGTGAATTGAAAAAAGCCTAACAAAACAACAAGGGACTTCTTTCCAAAGGTTTTTACACATAGCAATATGTGCCATATAGAAAAGGTACTTCCAACAGACCACCAGGAATTGCATACGATGACCAACAAAGGAAACTTAAAAGCTTTGGTGTAGCAAAAAACAGGACAGCAACAGAACAGAAACAGCCGACTCAGGACATAACTCAACCCCATACAGTCTTCAGGGTGTCTCAGGTGACACAAAATTGCACAAAGTCTTCCTCCATTTATTTCCCCCGACCAAAAAGATGAAAGGAAACAGTTTTTGGGAATAGACAAGAGAAGAAGGATGGTTCACCAGTAGCAAGAGTATAAAAAGACTTTCCTCATCAATCCTCTATATCTCTGACCTTCTCGCCCATGGCGACATTAGCATTCTGAAGGCACTCTTAAGGGTAGTCCTCAGGAAACATGCAGGGTGGTGGGGTATGGAAACCAACACACTCCAATCTTTTCCCTCTCTCTCTCTACTCCCCCTTTCAAACTGATGGAGCACCTCCATTTATCAGTTCTGGCGAAAGTGATTATGTAGAGTGCTGTGAAGGTTGGAGGAATTTCATTGTTGAAATGCTATCTACTGTAGTGGAAAGACTCAGGATTCTCATGGAGCAGTCTGCTTGAAGCGTGCTGGTTTGGTTGTTAGAATGTCATGCTGAGCTTGAGTGAAAGGTTATGGCGTGTCTACCATAGCACAGAACATTTCATCAGACTCAATATTGTATTTACGGTTGATGGCGACCTTAACACACTTCTTAAAATTCTGAACACAATCAATTTAGAGCTTTCTCGTTTTCCCTGTCCTTCTCTTTTTCTCTCTCTCTCTCCCCCTCTCTCAAGAGAAAAGAAAAAGTCAATGTAATGTTGCTACTTTTGTGCTTGAACAGTGTGCACAGTCGTGTATCATACTAGCAGGATAAGTTTGAGTTGACCCTTAAGAATGTAAAAGAGTACAGATATTGAAAGTAGCACAGTCAAAAATGATTCACAGCAACAAAGTGACATAAGGCTTCACATCCACCTCAGCACACCATTCATTCAACATTAGAACCAAAAAATAAAACCAGATATGAAATAAATAAAAACAACGGTGGTACTGACGCTGCATGTATGATCCCAAACTGTTAACTTTGGGGCATGTGGCCATCAGAAACGATGTTGATTGATCTTGTTTCTACTATGAAGATCTCTTAACCACAAAGCCTTTGTCTTTGTCAGAGCTAGGTGCAGGAACAGTGGTCACACCTGCCTGGTGAAGTGCTGGAAGTCAAACAAGTATTTGACGAAGCAAATAGTATCAGAAACGTCTTTGTTTTTTTTTTCTTTCAACAACATCAGTTAATATTTAGAAATCAAACATAAGGTTCTAACTAAAGTGGAACTGCCATTAAGACAACAGCATTGCCTGTACTGTAACAATGCATAAGAGCAACATTTAATCACATCACCTTTACTTTAATTACATTGCCTTTATCCTTTAAGGATCAGGGGAATTTGGGATGCAAGGACAATACCTTTCTGCACTGATTACACAATATGAAAGGGCTGTTCTGATTGCTCTCATGAAGGGTTTTAACAGTGCTGCATTTTCTGAACAGTGCTAATCTGTAGCGGTATATATAATAAATTGAAATTTAAGTCAACATTTTCAAGTAAAAACAAGTCTGGGGTCACGAGGACTGTTTAATAATCCACAGGATTGACAGGATGCTCTCTGTGCAATGAAATGCATCCTGTATTGAAACAAAATGTTAACTATGGGGTGTAGCTATTAAATAATGAGACAAATGCTAAATTTCAATTGTAATATAATTGTGTAATTAAAAGAAAACTTGTTACTCATATATCTAATATGCTCACATAGTCTCGTTATTTAATTGCCACAACGTGTGTGTCTTTTGTCTTGCTGGTATTCTGTCAGTTGGTCATCCAAGAAATTATACACTTGTACACCAGTAAACAGTTTGCTGTTAGCTCTTAATATCACAGTTTCAACCAAAGCATTGTGTAAGTGTACTGCGATAGTGTGTAGGGCCAGTAATATCCTTGGTTGACTGATTCTTATATCATATGATACTGTCAGTGTATCATGTAATCTAAAGCACCAGAAAGCCTCTGCAATAACCCCTTAGATCAAATTGCCATTAAATCACAGGGAACTGATGCCAGTTTGTATCTTCATCTGGAGTTTGATGCATTCCAGCGATACTCCATACTGTGTGTGTGTGTGAGCGTGTGTGAAACAACAGAGTCTCTCTAGACTATTAATCCTGTTGCAGGCTGATTCAGATCTGGGTCATTCAAAAAGACACTAGCGTACATTGTAAGGTCTATTGGACTTGAAACTGTATGGCCTTGGTGTCTGCTACAGCTTTCTGCGTACATTAAAATGTCTCACATTTGTACTAAGTATTTGAGATATTTCTGTGAAGGCCAGCCTTGGTAGGAATCAAAGTAAATGAATATGTATAAATGTACAATACGTTACAATAGGATGTTTTTTTATTTTATTTCTACGCATCACAGATGCTAGTATTGTACTCTCTTCAAACACAAAACTTTAATTACCGCCCCCCCCCCCCCCCCCCCCCACCCCAACCCCTCATTATCCACTCATAATAATGATCTCCAGTGTTGCTGCATACATACATATTAAGTGGTTTTTAAGAAGTGCCTCTGTTTAGCGCAATGAAATATTTTCGGTGTCTTTTCCTCTCCCTGGTTTTGCCTTTGGGTTCTTTCTTCCTCCGCGTAGATCAAACAGTAGCAAAATAGAGGAGTTGAAATGAGAAAAGGTGAAACAAAGTCTTGGATCCCTTTTTATGTATTTGGAAAATGGATGTAACTCAACTTCACTGGAGATACGGTGACAATCCAAAGGCAGGTTTGGGGGCCTATTGCAATGCCCGATACATCCAGCAGGGGGCCACAAGGGCCTGTGGAATAGCAATGGATAGAGCATATCTATGGCACTGGCGACAGATGATGACCCCTTGTATCCATGCTTGTATTTTTTTTCCATATGTCCTTTGGTTTACCTGTTAAAACTGGAGTTGTTGCTGCTGCAGCTCTCCTCATAGGTGGGAGGGGGTTCTGAAACAGAGAGTTATGACAGTTATAACACCAGGGTGACAAAGGATGACCAGCACGGCAATGAATCTCTGCAGAAGATCAATTTCTGCGGGACTCATTCACTCAATGTCTTTGGTGAACAGACTTAGTGTTTAATCTACTTTCAACCAAAAACCAATGTCTCTTTTAAAACCTAATACAGTAAAGTTCTACATTTGAAAGGCTCCCTTTAACAGTGTCACCTTGCAAAAGACAGTCCTATTTTTGTCTTTTTCCTTTAGCATTCTGTCTGCATTTAATCACTTGAGATTCCACATTAAACATTAAAAGGCAAGGCAAGTTTATTTATATACTGTAGCACATTTCATACACAGGGGTACTGTAATTCAATGTGCTTTACATAAACAAAAGCAAAGATTAGTCAAAAGCGACTAACTGGAAGCCTATAGGGATTGTTCTGGTTGAATGACATTGAAGTATTAGACATGATTAAGAGTGCCGTTTCAGAGTTGGGACACTCACCAGGAGGGAAGTCCCAGCGGCTGTACTCAGGCGGCAGGATGAGTGAGCACGACGTGGGCACGGGCGTGGCATTCCCCTCGGTGAAGAACGGTATGGTGGCCCCGGTGGACACACAGAACAGCGCAGCAGAGCCATCCGAGGCCGCCGCGGCGCTCCGCTGACCCTGCGGGGTGGACAGGCCTGAGGCGTAGCCGAAGGCGCTGGGGGACACGGTGGCAGGCTGGCCGCTGGGGTCCTGCTGGGAGTGGCTCTTGGTGGGGATCTCCTCGCTGGCCAGGCCTCCTGCGCCTAGCTCGCTGTCCGGGTCCTCCTCGGCTGGCGGGGCGCTGGGGACCACACCTCCATGGCAGGGACTGGACATGGCCCCCAGAGGGGTGCCTGGGTGGGGGGGCATTGGCCTGGAGGGTGTCAGGTTGACCGCGATGTTGCCAATGAAAATGGGTAGAGTGACAACAACTTCAGGAGACTTCAGAGACACCTGCCGAAGTCCACGAGAATAGAGAAAGAAATCAGAAAAAGCGAGTGAAAACTAAAGAATCAGGAAGAGAGAAATATAGAGCCAGTGAGGAACTATTATCTCACTACACCCATCAGAAAATGATCATACTCCGCCTAATTAGACTCTGGATCAATAAGGATCCACGCTCATTAAAATTATGTACTGTGTTTGTTTGGCTCGAGCAGCGCTGAGCGGATCTTCCATAAATCCTGCAGAGTGTCCTGTCAGGCCTTCCCCCTCGCCTCTCTCTGGGTCTAATTACACTTCTCATCCGCGCCTTATTAGAAACCTCACCCGCACCTGAGACAGAGAAGCCTCTGGCCTCACAGAGCGTATTACTTCTCCGCACAGAACGCAACTTGTCACTTTCTTCCACCGCAGCAGCAAAGCCAACACTTACATAGCACTGAAAAAGGAAACTGCTGCATCACCATCACCACCACTACCCACCCATAGCTACACCCCTGAAAATATCAATCATCAATCATTTCCACCCAACATCAATCATTTCCATTTAACACATATTGGTTTTTAGGCCTTATGCCATAGACCTGTTCATTTTTGTTCATCATGTTTGTTCTGCGCCTCTTAATTTCCTGTTGAGCCGTCGCTGTTTATCTAGGAGAGACAGCCTAGCTGGCATGGTGCTGATGGCGTGACAAGCACGAGAGCCTCAGAGGTGCCGCCTGATGAAATGTGCATTTTTAGGCTTCGGTGACAGCCACATCTGTGTCACCACTCACGCGCCACCGAGCAAAAGCTCAAACACACACACACACGCTGCGCGAGCAAAAGCTCAAACACACACACGCTGCGTGAGCACACCAGAGGCACACTGTGCTTTCAAGTCAGCTCAATCTGCTGTTTGATGAGTTGGCCCATTTAATAACAGTCACAGAGAGCAATCTAGCAGTGTAGAACAGTTAATTGAATATACAGTAGGTGGTCGGATAAAGAGCTCAGGGCTGGTGGGGAAGAAAGTGTAGCCACTATAGTAACATGAATATATACATATTGGTGCATATGGCTCCAGCACACCATATAACCCCAAATATATGCACAACTTTACTCCGTTTAGCTCTTCTGACCGTTCAGATACGATGAGGTGCGGTTGCCGTGATACTTGAGTTATACTTGAGTGTTTCAGACACCACCACCAACAAACACTTCTATGGCGTTTTCGTGTTCTTGTGTGGACGCAAAACCTTTGAAAAACAATCAAACGATAAAGTGGACAGAGATCGTTTTCACCTCAAATGTGCATATTCATATTTACCCAGCTTAATGTGGACAAGGCCCTATTTAGAGGATGGCCGTATCTGTCTGCACAGGATTCAAAACAGTGGAAAAAATAATCTAAATGTTCTTCACTGGGTAGCCCCCTACACCTGGCTGTCCTTTCACTAGAGTGTAAGACACTTTAATATAACCAGGGGGCTCTAATAAGCTTTACTTAATGGTGTGTGGCAGCGGTTCCCGACCTGGATGAAGTAATCGATATCGATGAGACTGCAGCCGGTGAGCGCCGACTGAGGGAGGGGAGGGACGATGATCTGCTCCCGCCACTCGGCGTGCTTGCCGGCCTTCACCCCCGCGCCCTCCACCTCGGCGATGGTGCGCAGGTCCATCAGCGGCCTCTTCACCTTGTAGGTCACTTTCTGCTTGTGAAACATAGGACACACCACAGAGAAAGGATTAACATGGACACACAAACACATACACACATACACAACATGGACACACAAACACATACACACATACAAAACATGGACACACAAACACATACACAACATGGACACACAAACACATACACACACACAAACCAAAAACACACAATGTCCTCCTATCTTGCTCAGATACACAGAAATTCAAAAGTGCCTAAAAATAACACACTCTGGCAATCCTGTCACTTGGCAGCCCCTGGCAATAACGTATCCCTGTTGTGACATCTCTCAGGAGAGCCCTGACATCTACATTTTCTGCCCCTCAGGGACACTACTCGTCTCAAAGAGAAAACTCAAACCACCAAATATAGTCCTGGCTTTGCGCTGCTTTGTGTAGAGTTTATGTGTGATTCTGATTAATGCAGTTCCCGGTAATTATTTGTTTACTCAATTCATATTTTTGCAGGGCATACTTTCAGATGGTTGGCAGCCATTAACTATGATGAGTAGCCAACTGTATTGTTAGGCGGTCAAAATGGCGCTCCCTCCTGTGTCTGACTGTACTGTACCTGCACAAGGCTGGCCAGCACGTAGCCCGTGTCCTTGCCGGACTTGTTGTGGATCTCGGTGGCCAGCTGGATGACCTGGCCCGGGGTGTATCCCCTCAGGTCGCTCCGCGTCTTCAGCATCAGCGTGCCCGTCTTCACCAGCAGGTAGTTGAACTTCTTCGTCACCACTGCGCAGCTGGGTTGCTGCAGAGATTCAGGAGACACAATTAGGATGCAAGTACTGGTGCAAGTGCTGGCAAGTGTAAGTGCTGGTCTATGAGGCTGCAGTGTGTGTGTGTGTGTGTGTGTGTGTGTGTGTGTGTGTGTGTGTGTGTATGTATGGGTGGGTTTGTGTCTGACAGAGAGAGGGAGGTAGATAGAGAGATAAACAGACGCAGATTGCACACTCACTTGAGAGTGAGTGAGTGTGTGTGTGTCGGAGGGGGTGCAGATTGGAGACTTTTTCCAATGTGATTGGGTCGCTTTGTCTGCCAAAAAAGCTAACGGACTCTAAGCAGAGGCTGGCAAAAAGCGGAACACTTGATTACATTTTGGCTTGGCTGCGAGGCTATCTGCTGTGCTGGACCCGCTTTAATAACATTAGAAAAAAGCGTCCACGGGTGGCTGTGAGGGGAGAGCTAAGCTACTCCACTCTCCACCAGGAGTTCACCGCCATCTCGTCCTAGCAGCCAGACACCACTGAGCTGTTGAGACATAATAAGGGGAGTCAGCGCTGGAGTTCAAAAAGGAACAACTTCAAAACCACAGCCATCTTTATGGCTTTCTAGAAGCTTCAGGGGGATTACATGTACACCTACACTCATTCCTTTCTCATCTCAAACAGCTTTCAGTTCAAGCCATGAGTACATTCTATCTGCTTGTTCT
The DNA here is from genome assembly GCF_018492685.1 of Alosa sapidissima. Taxonomy (NCBI): domain Eukaryota; kingdom Metazoa; phylum Chordata; class Actinopteri; order Clupeiformes; family Clupeidae; genus Alosa; species Alosa sapidissima. The sequence goes on along the minus strand of NC_055969.1, from coordinate 4,565,398 downwards.
TGATCCCTTTATTAGTGTTGCAGTTTCCCATAGTTCTTGTACGGTATGAGTATGGCGGCCATTGCCCTTGTGTGTGCCTGGATCTGGTGTTCTGGTTCTTCAGCGGGTATTCTGGGGCTCTCACCTCAATTTCTGGCACTTCGTTGAGGTTGAGGAGGTTGAGTAGGTAAAAGGGTCTCTGGGTCTTGTAGTCCTTCGAGAAGCGTGGCGTGTCAATCCCTGCCCGTACTCTGTAGGAGATCTTCCCGAAGGGGCCCTCGTAGGAGGTGGGGACGGACGCTATAATCCACATAGAGACACATTAAATCAGCCCAGGGCAAGCACAAGGACAGGTCAAGCAAGGGTGAGTCATGATGAAGCGTATGGAAGCATGTCCTGAATAAGATATCAAACATCAGTCTGAGATTTATGGTATGGAAACACGGAATTGCACCTCAAGGTTTATTACATGTTCCACAGTATAAGACAGGCTTGGTCATACATTAGATGTTAATCATCATCCAATATATCATTGAAGGATTGTATACAGTGATGTGTGTGTGTGCCTTCTTTGTAATGACAAATTGCAGTGTGTGTTTGTGAGTATATGTGTGTGTGTGTGAAGTCGGCTTCAGCTTGTTTAAGCTGTATTTATGGAGGAGGAGAGGGACGTCCATGAGGTGGATCAGCTGCCTCCCACAAGTTAGGAGTTCAACAGGGAAGCTGGGTACTGCACACCAAGCAAGAATGGACAAATGCCCCCCCCCCATGTTCTAGAGGCATACTGTGTAGCACAACACCATTACAACTACAGGAAATGAGAGCAAATGTTCAGATATTTATAGTGCCTATCATTTGTACATCACATATTTTGTTATAATTAGATATTTATAGTGCCTATCATTTGTACATCACATATTTTGTTATAATTAGCTGGGGACCTTCAATGCTCTACTGAACGTTCAACTCAACTGTGTTTTATGTGCATAATAGGAAAACTGAAGCCTGCGTGTGATGAAACCACTGCATGGCTTTACTGATTCTGGATGTGTTTTTATTAACCAGCAGGGGGTGCTACAGTCAGGGTGATTAACGTGGCACTGATAAGCAGGAGATAAAGTGAGAACGAGAAAGAGAGATTCTCTTTCTCTTTCTCTGTGTGTGTGCGTATGTGAGAGAGCGATAGAGAGAGAGGGAAAATGAGAGAGAGAGAGAGTATGTGAGTGTCTGTGGTTGTGCAAGTGCATTTAACAGGCAGTTCCAAAGGATAAGGCTAAAAATAAGACCCCTTCCCCGCCTCTGGCAACTGTCAGCTCAGTGTTTGCCCTCACACCTGCATGCTCTAAACTCTACACTCAACACAGAGACCCTCATCAACTCATCACACACACACACACACACACACACACACACACACACACAAGTATAATAATTAAAACGTTGTGCACATTCCTTCCTTTATTAACTGATTTATTGGCGAATAAAGCCACATTATTACATGACAATGGCAGGGCTGTCATGTGAGAACAGAGAGGGCTGTCTTTACATCTCAAACCACAGGGCAAGGGCCGCAACAAAATGACAGATGTTTTTTTTCTTACTCCGAAGAATGATCTCAGCTGAACTTCCCTGATAAAGAATTCCATATTGGAATTCTCTGGCACATTCCTGGCCTGACTTAAAGCAGTGTTAATGAAGCAGCGAAGCAGCATTGGAAATGGTGTTTAAGCACCAGGCAACAGAGAACACTGTGCCAGTGGGGTGCCAGGCAACATCATGACAATAGTCAACACACAGCTAATACACACTCACATACACACACTCACCTACGCAGACACACACACACACACACACACACACACACACACACACACACACACACACACACACACACACACACACACACAAATCCATACACTCAAGCCAGACATATAGCCACACACTAGACCCCACCCAGAGCAGTGTTTTGGTTAGTGGTCTGAGTCTATGGATCAGTGAGTGGTCCTGCTGCTCTAATGATTTGGAGCTCTGTGAGAAGGGAAATGATTATGTGGGAATGCTGCCGAGCAGGTTTTGTGTGTGCCACTGTGAAGTGTGTGTGCACGTTGCAAGCGGCCTTACCTGGAATCGGGAACTGGAAGGGGAAGCTGTGCTCGCCTGCCGGTAAAGTCCCTGAAAAAAAGACACAATCAACAAACACATGAGAAATCACATGGACAGATGATAGGAGAGAAGTGTGACTGGCCCAGTAATGTGGTCACTCGGGGTGGACACAGAGCTGAGGGAGGGGAGAGGGAAACTGGGTTAGAGCAGAGAAGGATCATGGTCATCTCTCATGAACCACTGCATTATTAGGTGTCTACAGTGCCTTTCCCTCTCTCTCTCTCTCTCTCTCTCTCTCTCTCTCTCTCTCTCTCTCTCTCTCTCTCTCTCTGTGTGTGTGTTTGTGTGTGTGTGTGTGTTCATGTCCATGTGCTGTACGTGGCCATGTGCTGTATATGGCTATTTCTTTCAAATACTGGCTGGAAATACTTGAGTACAGCGATACATTAACTTTCACCCATATAGCTCCAAGTCTAATCATCAGATCGGAAATTGTTTCCCACCTTGAGGCTGTAGCTCACTGCCAGCACCAAAAGATTGCATTTAGCCAGGAAATCATCAGAGGGTTTTGGTTTCAACTAGCACTGGTGATAACACCAGGGACTGTTCTTTCAGTAAACAGCTGAGTGTTTTTGTGTCAGGAGGAAAATCCAAACAGTGTGTATTTCGCAGTTAAGTTTATCAATGATTGGCTAACTGGGCCAGACTCCCCCTAAGAATAGGAATGACTTTGTAAACATAAGCTATATGGTGCTGCAACTCTTTGAGATGTGACAACGAGAGTACTGTAAACTTAGCAACTCATTTTTTGACATTCATGTTTTGGTCCCCATTCATTTACTCATAAATATCATTACAATTCATTAAGCTGCATCAAATAAAGCATACACTGCTTGTCTACTGCAATGCAGAAATTTGGTTGAACAGACCCAAATCTGAAATTGCAGTGGCATTTTGTCATGATTCCCAGTGCAATATAAAGTGCAAGTGTCCTTCAATTCAAATGCTCCTCTTCAAACAGTTTTTAACCAGCCAGAAGCCTTATCAAACCTTAAGGGGATTATTCAAAATGGACACCATGGACAGAGTAGCTGCATTAGCATTCCATTATAATAGACTATCAAAAAATGTTTCCTCAGTCTAAGAGCAAGAGAGGGAGGGAGAGCGGGAGAGAGACAGAGAGAGAGAGAGAGATAGAGGGAGAGAGAGAGAGAGGGAAGGAGGAAATGACTAACAGGGTGTCTTTTTCATACTCCTTCCGTTCTAAGGCAGTAAGTGTTACAACATTTCTCAGAATGGATGAAAAGCAATGACTGATTTAGTTACTGGACAACAAAGCGTTGTGACATTACGTGCTGAATATGTGAAAATGAACATAAAAAACAGCAGAGTCTGAATGAGAGCGACAGGCTGGGCTTCCATGGATGACAAAGCCCGCATGGCAACACCGCTGACATCCTGGGCAAATAAACAGAGGCAACTGCAGCAAGATCACGCTCCCATTTTGGTGGAGTCATTTCCTGTTTGGTTCGAAGTGTACACACACGCACACACACACACTCTCTCCCTGACACACACACATACACACAGACGCTCAGATGTAAACACATAGCATTTCCATTTTCTGTTCAGAGTGGGGAAGCTTTTGTGACACCCGCGACTCCATTCAGCAGGTGTCACGATGAGTCACATCGACAGAAGCTTTTTTCCTTCCTTCTCTCAACGTTTCGGCCTCTCTCTTTCTCTTTTATCATCTTACTTCATTTCTCCCTCTTCTCCTCTCTGTATCTCCCTCTCTCTTTCTCTCTCTGCTTTCTTCCCTGGAGATGTGTTTCCAGTCTCCACATCCCCCCCACTGAGTAAAGGCACTATGGGTTTCCAGTCGGCCTGAAGAGCCCAGTCCTCTCCTGTGACTGCGGCCTCTCAGGTGGAGGCCTTTGGTGTGTCAGTGCCATGATGGAACTCTACCCATCACCAGTACACTACTTATTATGCTCTTTCAGCTTGCTTCTCCATTTACAATTCCCATGGGGCCAGCAAAAAAACACACACACACACATACTAAAACACCAACTAATCTATATATACGATGGGCAAACTCCTAGAGAAACCCCAGGCAATTGATCCCTGATTAAACATTTATAGAATCTGGGAAGCTTGAGATTCTGGGCCAAGGATTTAGGATTTTTGAATTGTAAATAAGCTGCAGGTCTCTGTGGCAGGTTTCCATGATGGATACCTCACTACTGTCAGCCGAGGAAACGCTGATGGGTAATGGGGACTGTTCTGGTTGCCCAAATCTCCTCCAAAGGAGGAAGCAAATGTCCTCTCTCTGTAAATGGAGAGACACGCAGCGGCTCGATTCTGGCACCAGTACTGCTGATGTCAGGGTCAGACAGAACACTGTTTTTTGTGTTCTTGTAATCCTGCTTTATTCACACAAGGGGTAGGGATGTCTATTCTATACATTATATAAAGATATGATCTTTCAAGTTTGTAATCATGCAGATATGCCACGGTAAGAAATATCTGGAGAACATACAGTAAATATGTCTACAGATAGGTAATCTGAGGTAATGATATGTCTACAGTTTGAATAGTGTCACATTTAACCACTTTACCTCCATGATACAGTACTTATTACTTACTTTTATTTCGCTCTTATTCAAAGACTACTTCTGATACTGCCCACCCAGACAGTTATTACCAGTGAAAAAGGAACAGCCTCTGATAAACATATTATTTGCTGTGACAGCAACCAGTTTAAAACTGACTATTGTTAATTAATACGTTTTGTAAGATGCAGCTCTATACACCCACTAACTTACAATAACCTCTTATAAAGGTTTATGTCTAGACATCTTCTGTTGTCTAGATATCATCTTCGTCACATTCATTAGCTGTGTAGGAAGAGTTGTGAATGTATATCACTAATTTAAAAGAAAATCAAAGAACAATAGGTGGAAGAAGAAATCTGGAGGCCAACTGTAGTGCTATTGTTACAACTGTGCTGTTCAAGTTTCAGCCTCAGACGAGAGGGTGCTATCAAAGACAAACAACCAGATAGTGCCCACAAAGCCACGCTTCTGCATTCAGTCACTAACAGACAGCAGAGGAAGTGTGTCGCTTATCTCTAACCAGGCACAACAGCTCAGCAGTGCCGACACTGTTGCGTCAGGTTCCATGCACGTCCGGAAAAGAGAGAGAGAGAGAGAGAGAGAGAGACATACCAGCGTATGTTGGGCAAGAGGGGCCAGTGTTGTGAGTCTAAAAACAACATCTGCATGGTTGCAGCGCTGCTGGCCCTCTGTGGGGTGAATGAACATGACAGATGACAGATGAATGAGCGAGATGAGGGGGAAGTGGGTTGGATGGGTAGATTGGATGGGATGGGGGGGTGGGCTGGGGGGGCTAAAGCACTGAGCTGTTCTGTTCCGTTTCGCATACCACATAACCACTCAGTCACAACTAGCACTGAATGAATGTGCTATGTGTGAATGTGTGAATGTGTGTGTGTGAATGTGTGTGTGTGTGTGTGTGTGTATGTATATGTGCTTGAGGGTGTGAGTGTGGATGTTTGGGTGTGTATTTGTGTGCGTTAGGCCTATGTCTCAGAGAATGGAGATGGAGAGAAAAATGAGTGTCTGTACAACAGTTTTTTGTATCTGTCAGTGTCACATTCATTCTGTATAGAAACGGACACACACACACACATGCGCGTGCACGCATGTGCACACGCACACACATGCACACACACACACGCTCGCACAGACAGACAGACACACACACACACACACACACACACACATACACACACACACACACACACACACACACACACAGAGGACCAGAAGCCTCAGAAATTATGGTTAAACATAGGTAGAATCTGCACAGTGGGAAGTAAGGCTTTGTTACATACAAATTCCAAGATGAAAGCACCAGCGAACAATCCTTTGTCATTACCAACAGTCAGCCATTGTTATACCTCTCACAACTGAAATGCTTTCCCTGTTCTGATCTGGTCCAGAGTGTGAATGTTCTGAGTGTGGCAGAGAAAGCCCTTGATAATCAGTTAAGGAATAAAGTTCCTTATAAAGGGATAAGGGTCATTAACAGACAGGGGAGTAGCCCACACTCTGAATACAAGGTTCATTTCCCAAACTCAAATTGACAAAACTTGAACTTGACATCCAGCCGACATTTAGCTTTTTCTCTGGGAGCCTCATATTTGCAAAGCGACTCTGCTTCTCTAAGGAAACAGGAAGTGATCTGAGTCAGAGTATCGCCCCTGTACCCACTGGGCCGTCAGCTAACAAACCAAACAGAGAAAACAGTGTTGCTACAAGTGATAAAACACTTTTTTGCATACACAGACTACACCATCATCTGGTCGGTCAGAGATAAAGAGGCTAAAAATCCTTGTGTACGAGGCAATGGAACAGGAGTTCACACAGATAAAGATGTGAAAGATCAAACATAATCAGTCACAGCCCACTCACATTCTCATTCACACATGTATGCACACAATCACAAAGGGTCGGTTTGCAACAATCAGAACTAGAACCATTGATAGGCACAGGAAACCATAAGCAATCATCCTCACATGCCAAGACGAGCACCTGGGAGCTAATCAATGTAGCACCACTGATAACACACAGAAGAGTGAGGGGAAATGATATGTAATCACTCAGTATCTCCCCTAACAACGAAACAAACACAACCATAGCAGAGGTAAATGCACTGCTATTCCAGAATGCGATTCCTTAAACTATTACTATATTATTATACATACTCAGAGTGTGCATATGTGCCGATCTTTAGTGATCAAGGATCATGTGAGTTACCAAAAGAAATGGTAGCCCGCTACATAAGAAAGGACACTGTCTGCTTCTCTAATCTTGCAAGGCTGTCACTGTAGTTTCTGGTAGCTGTGAATAATAACCAAACACCTGCAGTCAGCCACACAACTCGCCTACCACCTACCTACAACACACAGACACACACACACTAACAAACAAACAAACAAACAAACAAATGCACACACACTCCGTGTAACCTGTCATTGCTCCCCTGTAGCATCCAGCTAGAGCAGTATTTTCTCTGTTAAATGCAGAGCCAGACAACGTAACAAAACAGACACAAAGTGGGTGGGGGTGAGAGAGAAGCAGAAAAAGAAAAAGAGAACAGAGATGGCAAGAGAGAGGAGAAGAGAGAGAGAGATGGATGTAGCGATGGAGAGAGAGAGAGAGAAGGAAAGACAGAGAGAGTGAGTGAGAGAGTGGAATTCTAACCCGTAATGGGCAGACAGCCGTCTGTACTGGCAGACTCTGCTTGGCTCGGCTCTCTGTCAGACACTCAGCGAAGCCTCTGTGTGTGTGTGTGGGTGGGTGTGTGTGCTGTGGGATGGGGGTCATTAGCACACACATGTGCCCCAGGGCTGCTGACTCACGGCCGGTACACAGGCTCCTCACAGCACACAGGTCCCCAGGGTCACTGGCCAGACAAGCCCCAGCGTGCACACTAACAACACACCTCGGACAAGCTGCACTCCACCCCGGGCACGGCCAACAGGTGGCTACAGCCAGAGAGAGGGCATTCCACCCAGGTGAGGGCAAGGGGGGCATTTTAGGTTGTACAAGCATTAGAATTATGCCATGTTGGCCATTACTGATATAAATCAAATCTACTAGGACTAATACATTCACATCTAAAGTAGTCTTTAAAACCACAAAATCATTCAATAGTAAAAAGATTAAAAAACATCTCTGGGGAAAACAGATCTGTGCCACGCATCTCAACATAATCAAAGAGCATGCATTGTGAACTGATAATGTCACCATTTCCCCAGGCATACAAAGTGACTACTGTGCTACTACACTAACACCCTCCAGAGCTGCCCTTCATCTGACCTTTATCCTGTTCACACCCTACTCTGCAGACTAGGGACATCCACACATGCCCAGCCATGGTGTGATTCACAGGTCTCCTCGGTCACACATTAGGCCCTGCGACAGCTCCCCCGCATCAGCATGAACTGCATGCCTCAGTGCACACAAGAGTCCAGCAAGTGCCTGTCACGGCTTACTGGTCAGCACCCTGTTCCACAGCAATCAACGCTTTCATCAGTCCACAACCCTGTGCTGTGTTCCGCTCTGGTCTGCCGGAGCCACGCCTACGCCACCAGGGCCGGAAATGTAGTCGCTAGTCGCTTTCTCTCAAAAGGTAATTTGTCACATTTGATGTTTGCGGAAATGTAGAGATGCCCACAGTGATCTTCTGTGGAAGCAGGAAAGAAAGCAAAAAACTTGTGTAAATTTGTTTATCAAATAAAATCTCTACTATGCCTTTGTTTATCAATCTGATCAAGTTTTGTACTCATACATACAGTTGTATTAAATACTGCGGATGGATAGAAGGATGCAGTGTAGCTATAGAGATGTTGCATTAGCAATAGTCAAATGTAAATCCTTTTCTTGAAGACATATTTTCTTGTTACCGCATTGTGAAACAGATTTTACATTGCAGAGCTTTCATTGCCGCAGTTCGCAGGTGGGACTAAGGTTTATTTTGCCACAACAGTTTCTGACATCGTGCCCAAGAACTGAACTGTTGCAAGGCAAAACCACATCCCTTCCTTGAAACTGCTGACAGACAAAAGAATAAAAACAATCGGTAGTAACCTATCACGAGCAAGACAATTTGAAACTGCTGAACGACCATTTTGCCGGTAGAGAACAAAATGTGCAGAGAACATCCACAGGCACTAGATCCCCGATACTCACAGATATACACTGTTACATTGTTCCCAATGTGAGCTGGCAGACAGAGTGCATGAAGGTGACTTCAGTAACGTACTGTATTTATTGTCTGACCAAGTGGGAGACGAGGGAAAACTCCTTCCTGCAGTTCAGAGTATGAGAGCATGAGGCAGGCAGGCGGCAGCATTTAAAGTAGGAGAAGAACAAGGCATCCCTCTTAACATCCTGCTGTCCCTGTTTCACACATTCCTGGAGAACTACTCCTAATGGTTCCCACGACTCCAAAGGTGTCCACAAATGGTGCACGAAGCAGACAGGCCTCTGTAAGGCTTGGATGTGTTTCAGCTTGAATCTGGAAACAGCGAGGGTACAACTGTCTGTATGTGAACTGGAAATTCACTTAATTTTCATATTTACGATGGACATCCATTCTTTCCCTTCAGCTAACTTCAATGAGCATTTGGACCATAAGCTGCCCAGTCACAGGGGTTGCAGGTTAGGGCAGCTGTGGGGTTAATCAGTGAAGTGCATGCACATCTACAAAATTTAAACAGGTGCTGGGTATAAGACTTAGCTGACCATTGAAAAATAAAAAGATACCCACACACTGTTCTATAAGCTCCCAGAGTGGTTTATTAACAACATTTGGACCAGAGGTCTTCGTCAGGTATCAAATACCTTGAAACCACTGTGGGAGCTTCTAGAACAGTGTGCGGGTATCTTTTGATTTTTCAGCTGTGGGGTTAATCAGTGGGGCGACAGAAGAGAATGTGACTCTTGGGTCATGATGGAGGTTTCATTTCACTTGGATAGAAACTAATCTAATATAGTGACGAGGTGACCTTCAGTGAAACAGAGATCAGTTGATTGGACTGACACTGAGAAATTGCATCAAACCTGGATGACTCTTTTGAAAAACACAATAACTGCCCTTGAATGGAATCCTAAAGTCAACACCATTGCAAGTAATACAGTCTCTGTTTGAGACCTGTGATTACCCGGGCAGGAATCAACAACAGTCTCCTGAACATCACAGGGATGTTTGGTGATGTTGATCTCACATACAGTAAAAACAAGTTGATCTGGATGTGGTTGCCTTATTTGCCTTCTATATAACCAACAGCGGGGATTGCTGAGATTTATTCGAGGTTGAATACTGTTTCACTCTGTTCACTCAGAACCTTAATTAGCACAGAGAGAACACTAGAATTTCAATTTTGTCTGTTCTTGGTAAAGAACGGAACGTTCAATACGGTGACTGGAGACGTGAGCTGAACAGAATGGTAGCGGTAATTTGCAGCTCATTAAAACGAGTTGAAATTAAACGGCTCAATTGATTGGAGCCCTGAAAAGTACTCAGTCATGTCCCAGACCCATAAGGTTAAGATTAGTTCTCCTCCACTTGAGCAACATTTCAACTCTGCACACACTCTCATTTGAGTACCCTCAAACGGCACTTGACCACCGCTACCTAAACTATGAATACTATGCTACACCACACTATTAAAAGACAAAGGGGAAAAACACACTGCATGTAACAAACAGAGAGGTCATGGTGGCACTGTACTCATCTCATCAGTATTCTCAAAGGCAGCTTGCCAAAAATCCATCCATCGCTTGCGTTTACTATTCATACAAGCGGCCTGGGCCCACGTGTGCGCTTGCTGGGAGAGATGAGGGCCGGAGCCCGGAGGATTACTAGTGATCTTTCTGAGCCTTGTGAAATTGCTGAGATGGCCCTGCCCGACTGGAGAGAACCTGTTTGAAATCCAAAATAGCTTGAAATGTATGTATGACACACACACACACACATACACACACACACACATACACACACACACACACACACACACTTCACTCCAACACTCCAATAGAAATGGAATGGAAGAATACAAAAGAGCAGAAAGGAATAGGAACTGGACAGCGGCCAGCGGACTCACCTTTGTCGGCCACAGAGAGTGTGCTGCTGAAGTACTGTTCCTCCAGCATCCATGACGTGTCGTTCATCTTGGTCGAGACGCCGCATGACCCCAGGCAGTTCACCTTGATGGCTACAAATTGGAGATTAGCAAACCAAAAAAAAAAGTCAGTCCTACTATTCACACAGCCTACAGGTATATGTGGGAATAATCTGTATTCAAAGGATTACCGAATTGAAAAAGCGTATGATTGGATTTCAGCCCCGAGCCAGAAAACTCACACTCATAATAAACAGGTAGCAGACCTTCAGCGTGAAGGATGTGAGTGTGTGCTGTTTTGCATCTTTTCTTGGCCTAGCTCTAATTGAAATACATTGAATAATTTGGCTCATGATTTTTATTTTAAAAAGTGACTTATTTTACCCAGAATTCATTGCACCATAGTCCTATTTACAGTAAGATAGTCAACAACTAAACTGTCTATAGGAGGTCTGACTATCTACTATATCTAAGCCATAGTCAAAGTCTATTTTTGTGAAACCGGTCCTAGGTTTCTAATTATTTTGGTATAAAATAAGTCAGTCTTTATTTTTGTGTAAAAGGTCTAACTTGCGTTAGACTAGTATATGTGCAAAATCAAGACTGGTCTAATAACACTATAGACCAGTCTATCTTTAGTCTATAGTATTATACCAGTCTTAATTTTGACCATATACTAGTCTAATGCAAGTTAGATTGCTTCACAAAAATAAAGACTGACCTATTTTAGACCAAAATAATTAAGACACCTTACCCCCAGGCTACCTTAGGTCTTAGATACTATGTTATCTTGATTCCACAACTGATTTCAGTTGGAAATGTGTAGCCTATTCTTGCTTATCTAAAACAAAAAACATTAAAAGAAGACCTATATATTGTAGAGGATGAAAATACCACACCTGAAGTGTCTTTTGAAAAGAGTCACTTTATCCAGAATTCATTGCACTATTAGTCCTACTTCAGATAGTAAAGAGCTAAACTGCTTTCTGGAACAGTTTAATTTAGATGTCTATATGAGTTATATATAAGTTGTCATATCAGATATCCAGACTCGGGGCCAGAAATTTAGTCCAAATATCTTGTCTACAACGTAACAAAAATACGCCATTTTAAGTGCTGAGGTCAAAAACTTCAAAAAGGTCAAAAAAAAGAAGGCACAAAAGTCCGGCAGAGTTCCGTGCAAAATTCCTTTAATGACTACATAGCGCAAAGCCTGAGTGGATCGCACGATCACACTCCCGAACAATTGTTAAACACCAACATTTATACCCCTCCTTAGATGCTGACACAACATTTGGCAACTTCGAACCCACAGGTGACGTTATGAAAGGATCGTTGTTCGGTCTTATCTTAGTCAGCAGTATTGCTGCCAAGGGTACGAACTTTTCACCGTAGCACAAGTTCAGAGGTTTACACAAAGTTCAGGGGTTTATACAGTGATCACAGGTCACACATCGTTCATGGGTTACATATCGTTCACTCGTTTTCTCTCATACTAGCTGTTTTTGAGTAGAGCCCGCCTCCGATGACGTCTTTATCTCTGCAGCTGCAAGGCCAAGCATGTTTTTTTTCAAACAGGCTTCGCCCATCCACAGTGAGACACAAAGCGACAAAGAGAGACATAGGGATACAGAGCGCACATAGGGGGAAATCTGGCAGAATAGCTTTAGTATGTTAATAGTATTAGTTAAACTTGTTATTTAAAATGTTATAAAAGTATGTTAGTTAGGAAAAGGATATTTGGTATCAATCGAACCGTAATTAAGAATTTCAGGTGCCTACAGCGCAGATTTGTACCAGAAAAAAGATATACAGCTTTGAATGGACCATGGTATAATGATTATTGGGCCAAAATCGTATTATATCACATAATAGATATTAGCTGATATCTCCCACACTGGTAAAAGGATCTTTACCAAACTTGGTGTACTTACTCACCATAAGTTCTTGATGAAATTAGTAGGTTTTTAATGTCTTGGGGTCAAAGGTCACGTGAGGTCATACTTGACATGCAATGTTTGTTTTATACCTCTCAAGCAGATTGAAGGATCCTCATTAAACCCAACACAGTTAAGTAAGCCTAAATTAACTGATAAGGCATTAAAGATCATGGGTTCACAGGTAGAGGTTAAAGGTCATGAGGCTATAGCTGGCTGAGGCATAGAATCAACTATCTGAATTGACACTAAAAAAGATTAAGACATTTATTAAAGCAAAACAAACTTTATTTTCTGTATACAGTTGTTTCAACCTCCACATCTTATTTTAGTATTGTAGTAGTATCCTCTCTGAAACCAGGGGAAATCAAAATAATTTGCTGTTAAAAATGCAAACATCTGTGTGAATACCTGTTTTAAAATAACTGTTTCAGTTCATAAATGTAAAAAGTAAAGTATTAATACATAACATTCAGTACATCAATAACAACATTGTAGTTCATTTAGACAAGCTGAATAGTAGAAGTTTTAGATTAAATCCAAACCATTTCTGTCAAACATCTGATAAACATTGTCATCTTGAGCTATTTCCTTCAACTTAAATTATAACGCTAGACAATCTATGTAAATGTCTATGTTAATAGAATAGTTTTGGAAATAAAAACTACCCTTGCATTGCACTGCAATAGTTATACTTTGTTCCCTGAAGTTGGTAGTAGGCATATAAGCAACGACAGCAGCGAACTGATATTACCTAGGATTCTACTAGGTATTATGGTGGGTTTTCAGGATGTGAAGGGATGTGATCATGGGTTTCATAAGGGTTTATACTATTGCATGGGTTTTCATGTTTTAGAAGAATGTAGTCATGAGTGTCATAAGTCTTAATGCCACTGCATTTGCTGTGAGCAGTGTGAGGTCATTGTATCTTGTGTAGGCCAGACCGACTGTCAGAGGAGTGGGGTGAGTGGAAAAGTACTGGGGGTACCAGGATGAGAGGATCTCCTCCTTACATGGTTAAGGGAGAGGGGGTGTTATCAAGCTGGTGAGGACTGGACAGGACAGGGATGAGGAGGCCACTGTGCCTTATGAGTTAGGGCCTGTCTAGCTAATAAGAGAATAAGATGAGAAGGCCTTATTTCACCATACTGGAAGTAAACAAAAAAACGTAGGGTTACACTATTTTACTAGCCTGACGAGCCAGACCCACATTAAAATGTAGCGTCTGGGCACTCACCGTTCGCAGTACTCAGTCCGAGGGGCGGGATAATCGGTTGTCTTTCAAATTCCCTCTGCACGCAATAGGACAGCGCTGAGTTCCATGCGTTTTCCCACCAGCGGAGCTAGTTGGCTAGTTCAAACTTTTGCCAACTTAAAACAAGCTTAACTCGTGCCACACTGTTGGCCAACAGCAACATCCATCTTCTTTGTTTTCAAGTAGCAGGGAATTCAAGCCAAACTGTTGCAACTCTGCCATCAATCATTATGTTAAGCCCGCCTAACGACTCTATACACGATTTGATTGGCCTGATAGAAGTTTAATTTTTCGAGCTCACAAGCCAATGGAGAGTTGCTAGACTAGCCCTGGAAGCAAATGTAATTTGCTGCCGCTAGGGTGCGTCTTGATTTCTAGGCTACTATTTTACATATGTTACCTATGCATTACATAGGTTTGCATATAGTTTTATGCATGATGGGAAGATGGTTTCCACCAATGTAAGCGACCCTGCTTGGTACTGATTGGTGAAGGGTGTTGATGCAGATGGCGTGAGAGGGCTGAGGGGTATAACATATAGTGTACAGCCCTCTGTAGGGGAGACATTGTCGGGGGCCCCAGCTGATGACATCTCCTCCCTATTGCTTTGATGGTTGCTCTGGACTTTGGTTGGGCTGTACTATCATTGCAATACGGTGAATAAAGATCAACAGTCTTTGGAAAATCTTCTATCTACATTGTCTCCTTCGGAAGCCTTGTTCCAGAGTGCTAAATAGTCAAGTGGTAATTGTTAATTGGTCAATTGGATTTGGAAGTGGCCATTTTCTAGCCTGGAAAATCCAGACCCTGGATTAAGGGTCTGGCCACGAACAATGTCAGTTTAGCTCGCCTCTGGCCCGCATATATCAGATACGCCAATTTCATTGGTTCCCCGGTATGCAAGGGGTAAAAGTAACGTGCATCATTGCTCATTCCATTGTGCTCTCGCGAGAACTCTGGATTTCCAGGGTAGACATTTTCCACGACAGTATCCTGATTGGAGTGCGCTTCTCTGTTTACTTTTTGGTGCAGTACTACTAACCGCTGCTAAGAAACTAGTCCCTCAAAATGTTATGCAATCATTGAAATGCAAGGATAGAATAATGTTAGAAATAAAACTATCAACACAGACATTTACATCGACAGTCAGCCGTTATAATTTATTTGTCTGCCGTTATATGTATGTATTTACCAGGGTGTACTGTGGAGTGGGTAAGACTGTTTTTAGTGGCAGGCTGTGAAGTCTGCAACTAGAAGGACTGGATAAAACGTGTTCGAAACGGTCTCCACTGATAAATATCACAAATGCTAACTTGGAAATGAGGTCCTATGTCCAAAATCCTGAACCACCCCTTTAAAAATGTGTTGTTGCCTATAGCAATGCTATAGTAAATCAGCTTTTGCAAGCCAGTGCTACTGTGCTACTAAGATGATAGCTCACCTCCACATTGGCAGATAACGCAAAGATCTGTGCATATGCCAGGTTCCTCTTCAAGTGCTGTCTCATCATCCATTGCAGTGAAATGGAAAATAATGAATCAAGACAGTACTGAGCACAACTAAATACTGATATTCATTCCAGGGGAAAATATTTCTTCTTACAACAGTCTCATCTTTCAGAAACAAAATTTAGAGAATGAACTGCTATCCTAATAAATTGTGTCCTTTAATGTGTATTTAATTATATTATTGACATCTGATGACTGCTATGTCAGTGTACCACAGTCTGCACCATTCAGACAAACAGATAGAGAGATGGCGAGACAGAAAGGAAGTCATTTAGACTTCCTGAGATCATTTCTCTGGGTAACATGTTGCTCCAATTATGCCCCTCCCAATACCACGTTTCTTCTCTGCAGCATACACCAAGACTAGTCTACAGTGTCAGATACCACAGTGGCAGGTCTGAAACGTTCTGCAAGCTTCTTCACTCTGTCAGCTGTCAGCATAGATGTGTGCGACACCAGAACAGCAACTCTTAACACTGGACAGTTCAATGGAACCACTCTATGATGTAGGTGTACACTCTGATAGAGCCTAGTCTTTGCACTTAGCAACAACAAAAATCATGGATTTGATTCCTGGGTAGCAGCACACATAGGCTTACTGATAAGGAAATGCATAACCCACCTGGGCTGTAAGCTGCTTGATTTAAAAGCATCTGCCAAGTGGATGGATAGATAGATATGCAAATATCATTCAAATTCACCCCCATCCGCTCTGAAGAGGCTTCCCATATTCTTTAATCACTTGTGCCTAGCGCTTCCCCTGGCACACTCCCACCTCCTCTAGCCTCTCCTGCTTCAGGGCATCTGAAAAAGTCTCTCAGAAAAACATCCCCATTTACACTCCAGATAGAAGAGGTGAAAGCTAAACATTGAAAGCTGAATATTACATATGTATGGTCTCAGGTAAGCTCCAAGTTCTGGTTACAGATTTTGGTAATATACTTCCAGCTATGTAATATCCTGCAGGATATGCAAAAACATATCCTTTTTTTGGCAATAATTTCATACTCAAGCCTGAGGATGGCGACTCCCTCACCTAATATAACTCATTATCATATATAATACTGCTGACCCCAGGAGCTGCCCGCATTGCTCTGACTGCAAGCTCCCTAATCACAGGGGTCAGCCTGAAGGTCACCTGGGAGCATTTCCCTTCTGATCGATGACAGCAGCCTGCCGTGACCACAGAGGTGTGATGAGTTCATTTCCAGAGGAGGAAGTCATTTGGTTCTAATTTTGATGTGAACAAGTGTGCAATCTGCCTCTGTTCATCTCGTTATCTACCTCCCTCTCTCTGTCAGACACAAACCCACCCATACATACACACACACACACACACACACACACACACACACACACACACACACACACACACTGCATCATAATTGCAGGATGCTCTGCGCTCTTACACAATGAGTGCTGCTCTAATTTGGCCGTGGCCCGCTGCGCTCCCTTCAGACGCTGCTGTTGCTGTTGCTGCTGTCTGTGGGTTAAATAATGAGGCACCTGCCCGCCTGCACTTCAAATGAGTGATGGAGAACAGATGGACTGCCACCACGCATGGCTGAAACACTGATAACATAAACAACTTTTTACAGAATGGAAAAATAACACTCACAGTAAACATTATCTCACTTGGAGTCAGATTAAAATGTCTGATCAGATTAAAATGTCTAAAACATGTTTTATGAGATTAAAAAGTCAACCTGCTTATAGTAAAACAGAAGAGACAAGAGAGAGAAACAAAAGAGAGTGGAGAGGTAGAGAGGAGACACAGTGGTGCTGAGCCCTGAGCTCTTCTCTCCAGAGCTGATTATGCAACATGGGCGATTAGGCCGCAGGATTTAACCCCACAGCAGCGCAACAGCCTGACACACATGCCCTCTCGACTGGGCATGGAGCTGTCTGTCTACGCTAATACACACATAACACACACACACACACACACACACACATGCCTAAATGGATGCACGTATACACCATATATTAATCCAGATGTACATACACAAACAAAATGATTATTCCCACACACACACACACACACACACAATTCCACACAGTGAAACTCCAGTGCAGACAAGGACAGGAAAATCTCTCCACATATCAACCTGTATTCAAACACTGAGTTCAGAGATATGAGGCAGGTTACACAGGGAAAACAAATTAGTGTGAGAGAGAGAGAGGGGGGAGTGAGAGCAAGGGAGAGAGAGGGGGGTAGAGAGAGACAAAGAGAGAAGGAAAAAGGAGCTGAATGAACAGGTGAAGGTAAGTGATCAATCTCTCCAGCATACTAATGTCAATGTCAAATAACCATTTGACTTTGGAACTAAGTGGAGATCATTATGGTTTAGACTCACTCTAATCTATACAAAAACACACAGAAAACACACACACACACACACACACACACACACACACACACACACACAATCTGTTACAGACACACTGTCAGTCCATCTCTATTCAAACACTTCCCTTGCACTTACAGTGATACACTTGACAATGGGCTGCACACATTTACACACACTCAGATACACACACACACACACACACAAACACAAATGTGTTGATACAGACTCCACTGAGGAGAAAGCCCACACTCTGACAGTATGACAGCCTGCAGTGAGCCTGTCAGAGGGAGAGACGGCGCGCACACAAAGCTGCCCGCTCTGAGTGGCACGGCGCCTGAGTTCTGGGCACACCAAGGGGCAGTGAAATTAAAAGGTATGGGGGCATAATGAGACAGTGAAGACTGGGTGACGGGGGTCAGTCCTGGCACATGGACATGGCGCTGAGTGTGTGAGTGTGACTGGTGAGCTGGCTTTGCATGGGTGTGTTGGTGTGTGGTCTGCTTGTGTGTGTGTGTGTGTGTGTGTGTGTGTGTGTGTGTGTGTGTGTGTGTGCGTGTGTCAGACACCAAACAGGACGAGGACCACAATTGCGTCACGTTCAAAAGTTTATTTAAGGGTTGGGGGTTTCAGGGGTTCCGGGGGGGGTACAGGAGTTCCAAGAGTCTGCGTGTGTGTGTTCCCCCAGTAGCCGAACAGCGAAGGCAGGAGCTGGATGATCCGGGAAGTCCTGGGGGAAACACACACACAACAGCAATTGAAACGAAGCAGCAGTACAGTCAAGGACTAGGCGGTATTCGTAGAAGAGGGACGGAAGGCAGGTCAAGATTACCGGGGCTGGAGAACACAGAAGTAGTCGAGCGGGTCCGGGATCACAGGCAAAGAGTCAGAGGCGTTTTCAATAAACAGGCAGGTAACTGGTGCTGGTTGCAGACGATCTGACAAGTGTGGACTGAAAAGCAAGGCTTTATATAGAGGGCATGATGAGTGGTGAATGCAGTGCAGCTGGTAGGTAACGAGGGTGAGGCAGAGCAGAGCAGGAACAGGTGGAGGTCATCAGACTTCAATCAGCACGTGTTACCAGGCAGAGAGAGAGCTCATGACAGAACCCCCTTCCTAAGGGACGGCCCCAGAAGTCCCCAAGAGTGACACCACGTCGGGAGGGCGGAGGGGAGCCGGTGGAGGGCTAGAATTCCTCCGAGCGGTCCGAGTGAACATCCTCATCCTCGGAGGGAGCTGGAGGGTCGTGGACAGAAGACGGGACAGGTACCGAGACAGGGTCAGGGTCAGGCACATGACAGGAAGCCGGGCGGGCAGGACGGTTAGGGACCCCTCTGGGGCGGCCCCTACGGATTGCAGGTTGATCAGGATGCAGACGGTGGAAGTCGGCGATGAGTGTCCGGTCCACAATCCGACTGGCTGGCACCCAGGTTCTCTCCTCAGGTCCATAGCCCTCCCAGTCGACGAGATACTGGAGGCCCCTACCTCGCCGTCTGGACCGAAGCAGGCGTCGAACGGTGTACACCAGCCCACCGTCAACGAGGCGAGGAGGAGGAGGAGGAAGCGGCACGGGGACCAGCGGGCTTTCATGCGTCGGCTTGACTTTCGAAACATGGAAAGTAGGGTGCACCCTCATGGAGGTTGGCAACTGGAGCCGGACTGCGGTTGGGCTGATGACCCTCTGGATAGGGAACGGGCCGAGGAATCGAGGTGCCAGTTTACGCGATTCCACCCGCAGTGGGAGATCCTTGGCTGACAGCCACACCTTCTGGCCAACACGGTAGGCGGGTGCCGGCGATCTTCGGCGGTTAGCCCCAGTGGCATAGCTGACAGCTGACTTGAGTAGCGTGGCACGAGCTTGTGACCAGGTACGACGGCAACGGCGGGCATAGGCGAGGGCAGACGGGCAGGACACATCTCCTTCCTGGCTGGGGAACAGGGGGGGCTGGTAGCCATACACACACTGGAAAGGTGACATACCAGTGGCAGAGCAGGTGAGGGAGTTGTGAGCATACTCTATCCACATCAGTTGTTGTGCCCAAGCCTGGGGTTTGCGAGAAACCATGCACCGCAGCGCCTTCTCCAGCTCCTGGTTTGCCCGCTCGGATTGACCATTGGACTGGGGGTGGAACCCAGAGGTGAGACTCACTGTGGCCCCTAGAAGACGGCAGAACTCCTTCCAGAATGTAGAGGTAAATTGCGGGCCTCGGTCAGAGACAACATCCCTGGGCAGCCCGTGTAGACGGAAGACATGATCAAGAACAGCCTGGGCAGTCTCTCTGGCAGATGGCAGTTTAGGGAGGGGAATGAAGTGTGCCATCTTGCTAAACCGGTCAACCACAGTGAGAATGACAGTCATCCCACCTGATGGTGGGAGGCCAGTTACAAAGTCCAAGGAGACGTGGGACCAGGGTCGTGTGGGCACAGGCAAGGGCTGGAGTAAACCAGCGGGGGGCCGAGTGGAGGACTTGTTCTGATTGCAGGTGGGGCAGGCACGGACGAATTCTCGGACATCCCTTCTCAAAGACGACCACCAAAAGCGCTGGGCAAGGAGATGGCAGGTGCGGGCGGAGCCCGGGTGGCAGGCAAGGCGGGAGTTGTGTCCCCACTGTATGACCCGGGACCTCAAATTATCTGGGACGAAGAGACGACCGTCTGGGCATGCACTGGGACTGGGATGGTCACGGAGGGCCTCTTGAATTTCCTCCTCGATATCCCAGGTCAGGGCAGCTACGACGCAGGGATCGGGCAGAATTGATGCAGGTTCCTGGGAAGGGGCGTCATCCTTATGAAACTGACGGGAGAGAGCGTCCGGCTTGGTGTTCCGAGAACCTGGGCGGTAAGACAGGGTGAAGTTGAATCTGGTGAAAAACAAGGCCCAGCGGGACTGTCTGGGGTTAAGACGTTTGGCATTGCGGATGTATTCGAGGTTTTTGTGATCGGTCCAGACCAGGAACGGAACTGTGGACCCCTCCAGCCAGTGACGCCACTCCTCCAGGGCAAGCTTGACAGCCAACAGCTCACGGTTTCCGACATCATAATTGCGCTCTGCAGGTGAAAGCCGGCGAGAGAAAAATGCACAGGGGTGCAACTTGTTGTCCTCCTCTGCCCGTTGAGAGAGTATGGCCCCGACTCCCACGTCTGAGGCATCCACCTCGACAACGAACTGCCGGTCTGAATCCGGCATCTGGAGGATGGGGGCAGTGGTGAACCGGGCCTTGAGGGTATGAAAGGCTGTGTTGGCCTCTGGGGTCCAGGAAAAGGGGTGTTTGATGCTGGTCAGAGCTGTGAGGGGAGCGGCGACGGAGCTGTAGTTCCGGATGAATTTCCGGTAGAAATTGGCAAAACCGAGGAATTGCTGCAGCTTCTTCCTATTCCCCGGAACTGGCCAGGAGGTAACTGCCGAGACCTTTGCGGGGTCCATCTGGATATTGCCTTCAGCGACGATGTATCCCAGGAATGACACAGTCTGAGCATGGAACTCGCATTTCTCCGCCTTGACATAGAGAGAGTTCTCCAGGAGCCGTCGAAGAACCAGCTGGACATGACGGGTGTGTTCGGACAGAGTTCTGGAGAAAATTAAGATGTCGTCCAGGTACACGAAGACGAATTTATTCAGCATGTCCCGCAGCACATCATTCACCAGCGCCTGGAATACCGCTGGGGCGTTGGTGAGGCCAAATGGCATTACCAGGTACTCATAATGGCCGGTGTGGGTGTTGAATGCTGTCTTCCACTCGTCACCCTCCCTTACTCGCACTAGGTGGTAAGCATTTCTAAGGTCCAGTTTGGTGAAAATAGTGGATCCCTGGAGCAATTCAAAAGCAGAGGTGAGTAAAGGCAGAGGGTACCGGTTCTTCACTGTGACATCATTCAGACCTCGATAATCAATGCAGGGGCGAAGAGAACCATCTTTCTTTCCCACAAAGAAGAACCCGGCACCAGCAGGAGAGGAAGACGGGCGGATGAGTCCAGCTGCCAGGGAGTCCCTGATGTAATCCTCCATAGTTTTTCTTTCAGGAGGGGATAGTGAGTAGAGGTGACCTTTGGGTGGAGCAGTCCCAGGGAGGAGATCAATGGCACAGTCGTACGGACGGTGTGGGGGCAGAGATGTGGCTTTGGTCTTGTTGAACACCTCTCGGAGGCCATGGTAACATTCAGGGACATTAGAAATGTCGTGGGCAATGCTGCGGGGTACTGAGCCGGGGGGCAGCGAGGCAGCACGCAAACAGGTCAGGTGGCAGGCATTTCCCCACTCTTTCACAGTTCCGGAGGCCCAATCGAGGTGAGGATTGTGGAGACGGAGCCAAGGGTAGCCCAGGATTAGGGGTTGGCCTGGAGAGCTGAGCAGGTGGAAGCGGATGGTCTCTCGGTGGTTTCCTGACACCATCATTGAGATGGGGGCTGTGATGCTGGTAACTGTGCCAATTGCGTGACCGTCCAGGGCCCGGGCTGGAACAGGAGTGGACAAGCGATGGCTTTCCAAGCCCAGCTGACGAGCAAGTCCTGTGTCAATAATGTTTGCTTCTGCGCCAGAGTCCACCAGGGCTGCCAGGGTGTGGGTGGAATCAGACAGGTGAAGACAGACTTGGATGAGGGGTTTACGGCTGATGGAGGGCTGAATGTTCATTGAGCTCATCCGGATTCCTCCTACATCTGGTGAGCTCCGGCTTTTGCTGGACAGGTGGCGACTCGATGACCATCACCACCACAGTACAGGCACAAGTTGGAGGTGATGCGTCGCTGGCGCTCTGCAGGGGTTAGGGAGGTGCGGCCGATCTCCATCGGTTCAGACTGGTCCGGCTGGCTAGATGGTGTGGCAGGTGCGGACAGAAGGGCAGTTGGGACACTCCGTGTGCTGGTGGATGGACTCTGGCGCCCTCTCTCATGACGGCGGGCCTGGATCCTGCGGTCGATGCGGACAGCCAGAGCAATGGCTTCATCAAGAGTGGGGGGTTGATCATGGGAAACCAGCTCGTCCTTTATGTAGTCCGCCAGGCTGTGGAGGAAAGCATCCACCAATGCTTCCATGTTCCAGGAGCTCCGACTTGCCACGGTTCGAAAGTCGATGGAGTAATCCGCAACAGTCCTTCTGCCTTGGCGAATACTCATCAGGATCCGAGATGCCTCGGCTATTGTGGATTCCAAATCGAATACCTTGAGCATCTCCTCTGCGAATAGGTTGAAGGTTGCACATGCTGGGGTCTGGCGCTCGAACTCCGCCGTTCCCCAGAGTCGAGCTCGGCCCGTCAGGTGAGTGATCACGTAACCGACCCTCGCCCCTTCAGTGGCAAAAGTCCTGGGTTGCAGGGTAAACTGGACACGGCAGCTCGTCAGGAACGCCCGTACCTGGGTTGGGTCGCCGCTGAACCGCTCTGGATTGCCGATCCTGGGTTCTGGGGCTCCGGCAGCCACGGTAGCAGTGGACTGGGCAGGAGACTTGGGTGCTGGGCCGGTGAGCAGGCTGGCTGGGGCTGGGCCGGTGGGAGCAGGCAGAGGAGAAAGGTTGGTGAGAAGTTGAATGATCATTGCAAGTTGTTGCTGTTGCTGCTGGAACTGCTGACGCTGTTGGTAGCCGGCTTGAAGTAGGGAGGCAATGTCAGCAGTGTTGCGGTTTACCTCTCTCTCTGTCTCTTCCAGGCGTTGCATGGCGGTGGGTGGTTCTGGTTCGTCGGTTTCCATGCTGGTTCGACCGTGCGCTGGGTCCATGTTTGGTCAGATCGTACTGTCAGACACCAAACAGGACGAGGACCACAATTGCGTCACGTTCAAAAGTTTATTTAAGGGTTGGGGGTTTCAGGGGTTCCGGGGGGGGTACAGGAGTTCCAAGAGTCTGCGTGTGTGTGTTCCCCCAGTAGCCGAACAGCGAAGGCAGGAGCTGGATGATCCGGGAAGTCCTGGGGGAAACACACACACAACAGCAATTGAAACGAAGCAGCAGTACAGTCAAGGACTAGGCGGTATTCGTAGAAGAGGGACGGAAGGCAGGTCAAGATTACCGGGGCTGGAGAACACAGAAGTAGTCGAGCGGGTCCGGGATCACAGGCAAAGAGTCAGAGGCGTTTTCAATAAACAGGCAGGTAACTGGTGCTGGTTGCAGACGATCTGACAAGTGTGGACTGAAAAGCAAGGCTTTATATAGAGGGCATGATGAGTGGTGAATGCAGTGCAGCTGGTAGGTAACGAGGGTGAGGCAGAGCAGAGCAGGAACAGGTGGAGGTCATCAGACTTCAATCAGCACGTGTTACCAGGCAGAGAGAGAGCTCATGACAGCGTGTGCAATTCCAGCTAGTCTCCTCTTCAGTGTAGGTTAACGTTATTCTAATGCTGTAGCTATAACTCTGTAGTTCAAGGTTCAAATGTTAAAATGCTTAAATGTTAATAGCTTTAATGTTATTATATTTCTGTAATTGTAGCTCTGTAGCTTAAATGTTAAAATGCTTAAATGTTATTCCATTGCTGTAAGTCACTTTGGATAAATGTGTCCGCCAAATTAATAAATGTAAATGTAATGTAAATGTCTCTCTCTCTCTGTGTGTGCATGTGTGTGGGTGTGTAGAGTGTGTATGAGAATGTTATCACACAGGAGTCATACTCCCATGCTGACACCAAGCACACACAAATACATTACACACACACACACACACACACACACACAGTCACACACACGCACACACAGGCGTGGCAGATGGTGCCACTCTGCTGGCAAGGCAGCTGCCCCTCAGTTGGCACGTTAGCAGTGGTGGGATTCATCTCCGGGACAATAATAACAAACACACTTACACACACACACACGAACACGTGTAGACACACACACACAGAAAGAAAAAAGAGAACAAATCTTGGAGTATTGGAGAAAGACAAAGCAGTCTGTTAAAGCAACACAGACACACACACACATCCCACACACACACACACAGACACACACACACAATGAAAAGGGGTAAATGGGCATTAAAGTAGCCACGCCATCTGCTCCAGGCCATATGCCCGCTCTGCTGAGGGCATACTATAGGGGAGGGTGGTCACACCAAAAAGCATCATACCATACCAATGCCACCTTCACAAGCCTCTAGAGTACGCACACACAGAGGGCAGGGGACCCACATCATCACACACGGCTACAGCCTCCAGAAAACCCGCAATACAACAAATGCATACAACACTGACTGGTGGCAGTAGCATCTACCTAAGTATAAGTGTATAAGTATAAATACTCTTTTGATCCTGTGAGGGAAATTTGGTCTCTGCATTTTTCCCAATCTGTGAATTAGTGAAACATACCCAGCACTAGGGATGTAACGATTACCGGTATAATGGTAAACCGCGATAAAAATGTTGACGATAATTACCGTTTTCATTTCAAACATCATGATTATCACTGTTGATTACCGCGGTGTGGAAACCGTGTGTTTAATCCTTCCCAGCTTCATCTGAGCCTGGTTTTATATAATAGGCCTGGTACAATGGAACAAAACTGGTACCCTACTGATTCTGTTGTCTAATTGATGGTTTTAACTACGATTCGGACCTGATTTTAAAAGGCGGAACTTTTTCACCGCAAAATGTGCACTGTATCATGTAGCCACTCTGCGTCTTTTTATGTTCACGTCCACATTAAATCCATTCCACTCACGTTATCAGGAGAATACAGTAGCCTAGAGTGGTCTCACTTATTGCATCCAAATAACAGAAATAGCAAACTCCAAGTTATGGTAGGGTAAGTTAAGCTATAAGCACATAACCAATTAAACATGAAGAAAAAAGTGAACGGGACACTTTTTGAAACTATTTCAGCTTGTGTAGGCCTATCAGTGCTTTCTGAACATATTGAACACACTTTTAGAAATACCGTGATAATACCGAAAACCTTGATAATTTTGGTCACTATAACCGTAAGGTTAAATTTTTTATACCGTTACATCCCTACTCAGCACACAGTGAGGTGAAGCACACACTAATCCCGGCGCAGTGAGCTGCCTGCAACAACAGCGGCGCTCAGGGAGCAGTGAGGGGTTAGGTGCCTTGCTCAAGGGCACTTCAGCCGTGCCTACTGGTTGGGGTTCGAACCGGCAACCCTCCGGTTACAAGTCTGAAGCGCTAACCAGTAGGCTATGGCTGCCCCCGTTGGAGTGAAAGGTGCTGTTGTAGGATCAGTTTAGAATTCATAATAATGCAAAAATGTCTCTAAAACCGGCCTCTGACCTGAAATCAGCAGTCCAATATAAACTTAGCATTTTCAGTGCATACAAAGTTATTTTGGGGGTACAACTCAATTAAGGTGATGATACTTAAGGCAACTTTTTGAGCAATGTTGCTGGGTAATGTTTTTGAGTATTGTGGCTCTGGTGCATTCTCATTGATATTGGGCAACATATACTTTTTTGGAGAAAAGAAATAGGCAAATTGTTATGATCAACAAAACAGACAAGAAGT
The DNA here is from genome assembly GCF_018492685.1 of Alosa sapidissima. Taxonomy (NCBI): domain Eukaryota; kingdom Metazoa; phylum Chordata; class Actinopteri; order Clupeiformes; family Clupeidae; genus Alosa; species Alosa sapidissima. The sequence continues at coordinate 4,539,116 of NC_055969.1, read as the reverse complement.
AACAGGTTATGCAGTTGGCGAGCAGCATTGCTCAAAAAATTGCTCCATGAACTAAAATTGTGGTCTTGGCACGTTCCCATTGATATTGATCAACATTTGATCAACATTTTCCCAAAAGAACTTTTATCATCAGTAGGCAAATGTTCATGATCATCCAATCAGAACACATGGAACTGGTTATGTGGTTGTCCAGCAACATTGCTCAAAAAGTTGATCCATGCATCATCAAGGGGCAGCGCATTCATGTCAGCGGCAATGTGTGGGGCGCTTAAGGGTCTGAATACACAATCTGGTGACCAGTTTTTTTGTGCTTAAGCCACAGCCCTCATGAATCAAGAAAGAGTGGAATATGCTAGTCTCCCATACAAACCAACAACTTGTTCAGATTTGCGTGCTAATTCCAGTCCAAGCCAGTATTTGGTATGGTCAAATCATACGATAATCCTTATCTTCTAATCTGCATCTCTATGGCATTGATGGGGTGTGTATGGATTGGAAACATGTACGGGCACATACTTGAATCCTTTCCCTAGAGCATGTTGTGTGGTTTAATAGATAGGAGACTCTGATGGAATATAAAACAGCATCAACTGCTCCATTGCTCTTGCCATCAAAGAATAACACCAGTGGAATACTTAATATGCATGGATCATCGTCTGCCTTCAGTCTGTCCCTCAAACATCTTCACAGACTCATGTGCGGCACATTAGAGTGGAACACATATCTAAATGCCTCTCAGAAACAGTGTTCTAAGGCGGTTCCCCACGTTCTCTGTTCTCTTGCCAATCACTTTGCCTCCCACATGGAAGAGTCGTTCCTAATCTTACATGCCATCAGTATTTCTGGCGTTCCACCTGCACCTCATCTCCACTGGGGGAGATTCTCCCGCCTTCGGCCCCATTATGACTGCACAGTGCAAACATATCGCTACATTTTTATGGGCTCTGCGTCGATACATCCACCAGAGGGTTGCCTGACCTTGAAGCAAGCGAGCTGAAGGTTAAGGACCCGCAGATATATCTGAAGCCGGCCTCCTGTGTCTGCATGTAACTACTATTTCCTATCCTTAAAGGGGTGGTTCAGGATTTTGGACATAGGACCTCATTTCCAAGTAAGCAAGTGTGATATTTATCAGTGGAGACCGTTTTCAACACGTTTCATCCAGTCGTTCTAATTGCAGAGTTCGCAGGTGCTAGGCTAGCGCAAGTCAACGGTATGTGCTAGCCTGCCACTAAAAACAGTCTTACCTACTCCAAAGGACACTTGAGGCAAATTCCAGACAATCGATGTAAATGTCTGTGTTGATTTGCCTTGGGTGTACTTTGGAGTGGGTAAGACTGTTTTTAGTGGCAGACTAGCACATACCGTTGACTTGCGCTAGCCTAGCACCTGCGAACTCTGCAATTAGAAGGACTGGATGAAACGTGTTGAAAACGGTCTCCACTGATAAATATCACACTTGCTTACTTGGAAATGAGGTCCTATGTCCAAAATCCTGAACCACCCCTTTAAGTGCCAGCCAGAGCTCAGAATCAAATAAGCCATTCAGTTCAGGTCCAGTTATAACACAATTATTCAGTACAGTGTGATGGGGATGTGTTTCATGCAATAAGCAGGATGCTATCAGAGAGGCTGTTACAGTGTCTGAGCGAATAGCACTCTGTGGAGGGAGTCTAAGCACATTCCTTAGCGCTGCCATCTGCACAATAACATCTGTCTCTTCTCTCCTCCCTCGATTTGTTTGAGTCTAATTTAGCTATATCTTCAGTGTGTGGAGTTGCGTGTAGAGTTCTTCTTCCTGACTTGTTGGTGGAAGCAGTGCAAGTCGAGGATGACACAGAAGCATGTCTCTGCAAACCGCACCGGCTGTTTGCAGTGTCGGGCCTGCTCTTGAGCGGTGTCTCGACGACACTGCAGCTTGTTTCCAAAACCACAGTCATCTCTGGCGTTTTTAGGGGTAGGGGGTGGGGGTACTTGGGGCTCCTGGCAGCTGGCTGCAACTGAGATCCTGTTCACCAACCGAGGGCTTTCGGTTCCTCCAGACAACAGCTGGGCAAATGAAAGGGTTCTGTAGATTACATACGAGCGCTGTCTAGTCATTCAGGAAGTGTTTTGTGGGGGAGGGCTGAGGAAGAGTGCTGGCCCTGGGGGACTGGAACATTGTTCACTGGCGCGTTAATGGCTGAGGGATTTCTGAGAAGCGTTCGGGAAAGGCCTGCGATGGTTCCTGAGGGTTTTGGTTTCCTCAGTAAGAGTGAGAGAATGCATAAACACAGCCATAGCCAAAACGCTTCTGTGGACACTAAAACCTGCTCTATTGGAACAGTCAGTGCACTGGTATTGAGGTTACACGTTAGTGCCCTGATGACTGATAGAGATCAGCAGTAGCTATTGGCATCATGGGAGTGTTTTTCCAGGTTATCATGCTCATCATGTTTGTTTGATGCAGAATTCCTTGGCAAGGAGATATATTGAGAAACTGTCTGTTTATTGTCATAAAATGCTCAAATATCTCAGAGCTCTTTCAGTTTCACCTTCTTTCACTGGTCTAAGTGACTGGCCCTGTGTTTCACAATCAACAGATCTGAACATGTTACATCAAAACTAACACTGACTATTTATTAACCTGCCTAACACAATACTCTGAATAAGAAACTGTAATGCCATGTAAACAGCATTTTCTGATTAACCCAAAAATGTTTGTCTGTTATTGTGTTTCCCTGCCTTTGTCTTTGTTGTATTGTTTTGTTTATTTGTTATTGTGTTTCCCTGCCTTCCTACTATGTGAAGTGACCTTGGGTTTGAGAAAGGCGCTATATAAAATAAACTTACTATTATTATTATTATTATTGTTAATAAAGGTATACTCAGGTTAGCAATGATGTTACCATGTAATGTTACTAAGTCACATTATGCAGACATGTATAACTTAATCACACTATAATGTCCGAGTTCTCACAGCATCCCTTTAAACGTACTGTAGTCACTGACACACTGAGCGTGTTGTTTTGTGTTGGTGAAGCTCAGCTCAGCACTGGCATGGTGGGAGCACCACATGCAGAGAGTAGGGTTGTGGCCCACTGGCCCAGATAAGCACACAGCCTGCAATCACTTTTCCTGAAGAGACACAAATGGCAGAGGAGTGTCCCTCGAGCAACCTCCATCCCATAGGACACACAGGGAGTGTGTATGTGTGTGTGTCTTTGTGTGTGTCTTTGTGTGTGTGTGTGTGTGTGTGTATGTGTGTATGAGTGTGTGAGGAGAGGTTCTTAAAAAGCACAAAGCTAAAAGTAGGTGTACAAATATTTGTATGTATATAATACAGAGAGTGAGTGTGTGTGTGTGTGTGTGTGTGTGTGTGTGTGTGTGTGTGTGTGTGTGTGTGTGTGTGTGTGCGAAAGAGAGAGAGAGAGAGAGAGAGAGAGCAAAAAAGAGAAACAGACAGACTGACAGACAGAGTGTGTGCATGGGTATTCATCTGCTGACATCCCCTGGAAACCACACAATCCCACCCAGACGTTTAGCCAGTTCAACATGTGCCAGAGACAAAAGTAGAGGACTCTCTTTGTGTGTGTGTGTTTGTGTGTGTGTGTGTATGTGTGTGTGTGTGTGTGTGTGTGTGTGTGTGTGTGTGTGTGTGTGTGTGTGTGTGTGTGTGTGTGTGTGTGTCTGTGTGTCTGTGTGTCTGTGTCTGTATGAGATAGAGAGGGAGAGAGTGATAGAGACAGTATACAGTGATATGAGACATCAGCACAGTATGAGTGAAGGGCTGTGTGTGGTGTACTTGTGTGTGCATGTCTTGATATGCCAGGCACAGAATGATGGCACAATGTGCCTGCCACTATTTCTGGCTGATGTGACTGGAGACCTGTTCTCCCAACTCCTATCTGGTGCCAATCCCATAGGAATACATGCTTATTTTTGCTCACTCTGCATTAGTACTGTACTTCCCACAACATAATTACAACCTGTGTTTGTTTGCTTTTCAGTTTAAAATATTAATGTTAACATGACAAATTGATTACCTCATATAAAGAAAAGAATCTGAGACAGAACACATTTGTAGGTTACAAATATTACTATATTACTATAGTATATATAGCTCAGATATATAAATCTCTCTCTCTCTCTCTCTCTCTCTCTCTGTGTGTGTGTGTGTGTGTGTGTGTAAATGTACTTTCAGGGCACATTTTTTCCACACAGCTATTGTGTCATAAGACAGTGTAGTAGGTCAGGTGTGTGTGTGTGTGTGTGTGTGTGTGTGTGTGTGTGTGTGTGTGTGTGTGTGTGTGTGTGTGTGTGTGTGTGTATGTGGGCCTTAGAACTGCCGGAATAACTGTGACGTCCTTAAGCTTGTGTCAATAACACTTGCAATAACACCCAAAGCACCAGGGCACAACAAACAGTTTCCCTCTTCCAGGCACCAAGTGAGTGAGGGGAAGTGAGTGAGAGAAGAGGAGAGGAGAAGAGAGGAGAGGAGAGAAGAGAAGAGGAGAGGAGGAGAGAAGAGGAGAAGAGGGGAGAGGAGGAGAAAAGATAAGAGGAGAGGCAAGGAGAGAAGATGAGAGGACAAGAGAGGAGAGAAGAGAAGAGGAGAGAAGAGGAGAGGAGAGAAGATAAGATAAGAGGAGAGAAGAGGAGAGGACAGGAGAGGAGAGAACAGAAGAGAAGAGGAGAGGAGAAGAGCGGAAAGAAGAGGAGGGGAGGAGAGTAGATGAGGAGAGTAGAGGACAGGAGGGGAGAGGAGGGGAGAGGAGAGGAGAGGAGAGGAGAGGAGAGGAGGGGAGAGGAGAGGAAAGGAGAGGATGAGAGGCCAGTGGAGGACGACACTGAGACAGAAAGGCCAGCCACGGTCTCCGGAGAGGGATTTTCTTTCTGATTGCAGCTCCCCTGTGCCTGGAAGCCGACTCTGGCCCCTGAACCTTCTGCTTGGCTCTGGTTTCATCACTGGAGGTCTGGGGCCACACAAACGTGTCTAAAAATAAAAGAATGGCTGTGATTGTCCCCTCTGTAGAACAACTGGAGGTTGGGCCAAGGTTTTTTATTCACCAGCTTGAGGAGGGTCACACTGAGCTGCGCTTACAGCACAAATAGCAGGCTTGTGGACTGGTTAATGAGTATCCACATAGACTGAACACAAATGCAAATAATTCAATGGGGGGGGGTGAGACAGTGAGAGAGAGTGAGGGAGGAAGGGAGAGAGAGAGGGAGAGAAAGAGAGGAAAGAGAGGGGGACAGAGAAGGGGAGGGAGAAGGGGGAAGGAACAGCACAGGGAGAACAAAAAATCACCATGGTAACAGCCAGCTACTCAAGCTGGGGTGCAGCAGCCAATCAGAAGCTGAGGCTGTAGCCATGCAGCCGGAATCTGACCCCATGTGACATCATTGCTGTGCAAAAAAAATAAAAAATGAGTCAGCATGTGGGTATGGCAGACCGTGTTGGCTCGATGATGGGCAGACGTCAGGGCAGTCAATGATACTCCCTTTCCTCGACCATCATCGCCTTCCCACCTCCACACACACAGACACACACACATACAAACACACACTCACACACACACACACACACACACAGAGACACGATATCTTAAAGGCTTAAATACGTGAGTGAGGTTTCAGTTGAAATGCATCCAGTAACAGAGGCCCTGACTGTACTTGTGGGAGGCCTTGCTTCTGGTCTTGTGGAGAACAATGCAGACGAAGGCGGCTCTTTATCTCTCCACAAAAGCAAGAAGCTGACGGGACTCACCACCAGACAATGCTGGGTTTGTGTCTGAGCCCGTGGCTGAGGTTTCATTTTCAACTGGGTCGGGAGTATTAATGAAGGGATTAGACATGTCATCTCTGTGTGTGTGTGTGTGTGTGTGTGTGTGTGTGTGTGTGTGTGTGTGTGTGTGTGTGTGCTAAAGAGAAAACCGCATGGCGTGTGAAGCATAAGGGGATCCAGTCAGTGAGCGCATAAGGAAGCGCTGTTACAGATGATGTGAACAGACACAGCCACTTATCGAAATGACGAAGCATAAATACAAACACACACACACACACACACACACACACACGCACACACATTCGAATACACACACAGTACATACACATTGTCTGTGTGTATGCCTTACACTTGAATGCACAATTCTAAAGTGATTTCACACTTTCTTGACTGCTTGTAGCAGCACGTTCACCGGCATGCCACTGACCTCATTTGAACCTCCATCTCTTCCTTAAACCAAAGCCACACTAGTGCTCAAAGAATACAGTCTTTTCATGCTAAATAAGGAGCCAAAACACTGAACCTCCATTGAACTTGGAAATCGCACTCACAGTTGTCTAATAGCAACCTGCCAAGGCTCCATCTCTGTAGACCACAGACAAGAGGCTCTTCTCATGTCTACAGTAAACACCCAGCTCAAATGAGTCATGGTGGGAATGCTATGTCTTTTGAGATATAGATGTTCCCACACACATCTGTGTTAAGTTACAAAACCCGGCGCATTTACAGAATTAACTGTCAACTGCCATTTTTTCAATCAAAGATGTGTGCTTTCCAAAACTGTTTAAGTGGTATTTCTCAGGGCTTGTATTCTCAACTTAAACACTGCTCAGATTCAGATGTATCTACTGTATGCTAATGTCATAGATGGGCCTCAGGAGGGTTGCACAGTACAAGTCTAGGTCTATTACAAACAAATGATCACATGGCTTTAAATTCAATCACTAACAGAATTGGTAGTCATTAGGTAAGCCATAGAGTACATTAGGAGGTTTCAACAAAAAGGCCTGATGTCATTTCAGTCCCCTGCCAACAGAACCTGGAGATAAGAATACATTCTTTTGACAGTGTTCTCTGGCCTGGTGCGCCGTCGGTAACTAAATCCAGCCTAATTCAATCTTACAGCACAACACACACAAGAGTCCCTGTCCCACTGTCCCTTTTCTTCAGCACTTCTAGCCTACCAATCACTCCCACTCTCAGTATCTCCCTCTCTCTCACACTCACTCACTCACTCACTCACTGTCTCTCCCTCACTCTCTGTCCTTCTCTCTCCATACCCCCCCCCCCCCATTCCTCCCTCAGAGTTTCTCCACCTTGTTGATCTGCAGTCCATTCTTGACTCACATTTCTCTGCTGTCTTCCACTCTGGGCTGAACCTGATTCCGAGCAGGGGCCCAACAGGGGCCAGGGTAAGGACAGTACGCACACTATGCAAGTTGCATTGGGCCCCGCAAGTTTATGAAGACCCCCTCCCTCAATTATATTTTGGCGCATCAAATTTGTCACATACAGAAGCTTCAAGTTACATAGCCTTAGATAGAATGACACAAGAAAATCAACAGTTTAGACAGGAGTAGATTTCATATTTGTAGGTTGTTGAAGTGTGGACTATAACTGCTTATATAACTAATCCAAAATGGGGTGGGATGATTGTATTGGGAGCATTGGGGTGTGAGGTGCGACTGTAAAAATTGGGGTGAAGCGATGAGGATGGAGCGATATCAAAAGAGACAGAAATATGCTGAGAGACCAAGAGAGAAAGCGAGAGAAGAGTCAAATTGAA